>NW_018455482.1:0-419 GCF_002113885.1 Mizuhopecten yessoensis
GGGGTCAAAGGTCAACGTGGGTTAAAAGCTTTGAAATAACAAAATAACAATTTCAAATTTCAAACAACATTATCTTGAGCGTTTAAGAAATGTTAAAATGTCTACCAAATTTAGTTACCAAATTTGGTCTGAAGTTACCTATATGTCCGTTTCATGTAACAAATGAAACAGGTGAGCGATACAGGTCCTCTGGGCCTCTAGTTCTCCATAATGATTTAGTTAATAAAGCAGGCCAAATGCACCCAATGGCCAAACAGTGAGAAAATAGCATAAGCACCATATTTACTTCTATTTCCAGGTGCTTCCATAAGAAAGATGCATGAAAGCAATATTTCCATCCAAGCGCGGTACTTTTTTAATTTCTCAACTAGGGGAGTTAGAGACCTGCTATGATGAATTTTAATAGTCTTTGATATTTT
>NW_018455483.1:0-419 GCF_002113885.1 Mizuhopecten yessoensis
GCCTGCTTGGAAGGCCGGAGTGTTAACAACTCGACCAATCCGCCCATGGCACAATGTACAGGGATTTGCAGCGATCATAACAGGGATTGGCAGCGATCAATACAGGAATTTGCAGCGAATATTACAGGGATTTAAAGCAATTATTACAGGAATTAGGAACGGTTATTACTGGGAATGGCAGCGATTATTACAGGGATTGGCATCGTTATTACAGGGATTTGCAGCGGTTTTTACAGGGATTGGCAGCGATCATTACAGGGATTGGCAGCGATTGTTACAGGGCTTTGCAGCGATTATTACAGGGATAAAAAGCGATTAGCATAGGGATTAGTATACAGTTAAAGTATGGGGTTGAAGGATATAGCAAGTTTCCGATATATTTCCCGAGGCGAAGCCGAGGGAAATAGGCATGGTCAAGG
>NW_018455484.1:0-419 GCF_002113885.1 Mizuhopecten yessoensis
GCTGCCTTTCCCCTGCTTTATTTGCAGTAGACCTTTTCTAAAATCATGCAAAGTACAAATTATGTGTTTTTTACCCCAAAAATGTCAGAAATTAAAGCTTCACACAACCTGATGTCATATTTGTTTTGCATTACCCATTATAATACAGAAAATCTTTAACCAGCAGACGGACACACGGGTGGAATGGGATGAAACAGTATGCCCAGACAAAGTCGTACATTGTACTGGGACATATAATTAAAACTGGTGTAATGCAAAATACAATTATAATTTTTGACCTAAGATCTCATGACAATGTTTCCATTTTATTATAATTTTGTACCATCTGTATACATACATACAGTACACACTTCACAAGTGTTACTAGGCTGCTATAAGCCTATCATACATGTGATGTATACATAATTTATATTACGACA
>NW_018455485.1:0-419 GCF_002113885.1 Mizuhopecten yessoensis
TATATGCCACTCCCTGATTGTAATGGATGTTAATACTGTTAAACGACGAACTAATTCAAAGGTTTCCGAACCTATAACCAGCGTTACTGTAGTATGTGGACAATACATGTAACTGATTGGCATACGTATGTCTCTCATCAGTTAAAGTACTTGCATGCATTAATACAGACATTTATCACATTATTCAAACAAGCATGAAATTCCTTACGTTAAGAATCTATAATCAAAACATATCTCAGATTTGTATTCTTGTCAAGCTATATACTTTCTGTCCAATGTTTTCTATGATGTTAAGTAACCTGACCAGAGCTACGGTCATAGGCAAAACGTCAATTGACTAATTCAAACTGTGATAAATCGCCTGCTATGTTCATTCATTGTTAACATACGAACACATCGCCAATAGATTCACATTTAAT
>NW_018455486.1:0-419 GCF_002113885.1 Mizuhopecten yessoensis
ACTACAACTCCCAACAATCACAGGTTGTGAGGGACTTAATAACAGGTTTTGAAATAATTAACAATGTATTTGATAAAAGAGTCACTTCCAATATATTAACCTTTGATGTGAATGAAAGAACACGAGGTCACACTCACACAATGCACACAAACTGATGTAACACGGAGTTAGGGGGAAAGCATACACATTTAGAGAAGTAGATGTGTGGAACAATCTACATGCACAAAGTGTTAATGCTGAAACATTAGGTGAGTTTAAAATTTTAATAGATTAGCATTTTAAGTATGTTTTACAAATTTATAATGCTGTTATTGACACTATACATTTTTGTTAAATATTTGTTGATGTGGACCTAGAGGCTTTAAGCCACCGTTCATTATTAGTCAGTTAAATATTAACACAGCTGAAATAGCTGTTCC
>NW_018455487.1:0-419 GCF_002113885.1 Mizuhopecten yessoensis
ACTTCCTACTTCCGTTTATCAATACACTCCTATGACCTTAAGCCTTCTTTTATTATAAAAAGTGTTACTGTTTTGTATTGTTACATGTATGATGTTAAGGATCCCTGTCCCACTGCACTAGGTTTCGTATATAGAGTAACCTCCCTTTAATTACATTTTGGAAAAACGTACAGTTGGTTCAGGATAACTCTGTTTACTGGCAAATAGAGCAGTAGTATTACAAACAGTCTAGTAAGTGATACAACTGTCAAATAAGATATACCTGTCCAGTGAGTAGATACATCTGTCCTGTGAGTAGATACGCCTGTCCTGTGAGTAGATATACCTGTCCTGCGAGTAGATATACCTGTCCAGTGAGTAGATATACCTGTCATGTGAGTAGATATACCTGTCCTGTGAGTAGATATGCCTGTCCAGTG
>NW_018455488.1:0-419 GCF_002113885.1 Mizuhopecten yessoensis
TTGAATAAAGTATCAGTTCTGTGCATTTCCATTTTGACCTTTTCAAAAACATGTGCAAGTCTCACCGGTGACGTGTGTATGTCACGTGAGCTCATACACACATATATAAGACGTGACGAAGCCATACCGCCACACTTTATTCCAATTTACTCAGCTTATGCAGAGTTTCGCTTCGTCAGAAGCGTTTCCCAGTGGGCGGATCACGTGACCTGACCCCAGTAAAGGTAAGCTTCCAGTCACCATAATCTACATGTATACTAACACATTGAGGTTATGATGTCAGATTGACTGTCAAAAAGCAAACCTGAAAGTTAAAGACATTGTGAACAGGGACAATTTTATGATCATAATTATGTGATGATTGAATATAACTTTAGTACTCAACATGGATTGGTGAAATTATAGAACGTTATATTCCT
>NW_018455489.1:0-419 GCF_002113885.1 Mizuhopecten yessoensis
TTTAGAAAAAACGTTACCTTAAATTACCATTGATAAGCCCATGCTTGCCATTTAGCCCACCTTGTACCTATTTGGCAGATCATGGCCATGTATATAGTCTTGAAATATAAGCCTTGTCTTCATTTAGGGCTAAATTTGTAAACTCATAGAAATAGTACCTGGGGAATTATTCTCTGTAGCAGAAATCCCAGGGCATAACATTGGAAGGGCGTTCAAGGTCATAACATTATCAAGGATTTTGAGAATGTAAGACTATTAGGTATGTTTGTGATGTAACAGTAGAAAGATGTCCCAGATGTAACACTAAAAGGGATTTCCGGAATGTAACACCTTAACTCATTCACCTCTGAAATTTCTTGATGAACTATTTCAATCTTTAAATTGAAAGAGTTCAAATGTGTCTTCAGGGGTGAATGAGT
>NW_018455490.1:0-419 GCF_002113885.1 Mizuhopecten yessoensis
TATTCCAACCTTTGAATTGGAAGAGTTCAAATGTATCTTCAGGGTCGAATGAGTTAACTTGTTTAATACTTAAGGGTTTGATGTAATCTCCCTTATTACTGGTTTAATCGTAATCCTTTTAATCTGATACTTGTTTACTGTATACTGGTACTGATATTCTCCGAACCTCTTTACCTCGGGGTACATTAGAAAATCTCTTATATCTTGTTTGTTTACCATACATCAGCATTTTTCAATTCTCGATACCCGGGTAAAAACATTTGAATGAGGGCTGCAGATTAAATACCTTGATATCAGGTATTGATCCAGGTAGATGGGCAAATACTTGGCTTCTATAAAAGTCTGGAGATCTAGTAGGTTAATGATAGCCCCTCAATGATACGAACTGTAGGTCGCTTGTAATCCTACTACATGTAGGG
>NW_018455491.1:0-419 GCF_002113885.1 Mizuhopecten yessoensis
CAAAAGATCTTTAAGTTCTTCATAGATTCCTATATTAGTGATGGTCTTATTTATCGCTTTTCTTGCTTTAAACATAGCGCTAAATTATGACTGATCCAATGGAAGTTTTTATTTAACTTGTTGTACTACATGTTTTGTGGTTGCACCAAAAACCACCAATGTGCTGATAGTTCAATAGTCGATAAAGCGCTAAAATTCGAGTGCGTTTACTGGATTTTCTTACATTCCAGTAATGTTTTCCAATAAGACGATAAGTACACTTCTTAAATTGAGGAACCTTCATCTAATAACGAACGTTCGTGAAGCTAAAGTCAATGACTTGTTAAATATACCACGACCTTACCGACATGGATATCTTTGCCACGACCTTACCAACAGGGATATCCTTGCCACAATATCCACACTTCTTCCTACATTTC
>NW_018455492.1:0-419 GCF_002113885.1 Mizuhopecten yessoensis
CTGGTTGATGGGTGACATACACCAGGGAGCATGTTGGCGAGGTAACAGATGTTCATACGTTTAGGGTTGGGTAAATCTAGTAATTACTTGCAACATTGTTTAAAATATTAATATTTACGGAATTCAAAAGAATCAAGGTCACAGAAAATATTGATGATATTGACTGAGACGGCGATTTTGTCACGGTTGTAGTTCACAGCTGACCTTGTCAATCATTGCAAAACGTCGTCCAATCATGTGTGAAAATAGCGCTTGATTAGACGCTGATTGACTCCGCCCCTGTCTGGCTCTTAGTTCTTTAGATGTCACTCGCGAGGCCACAACAAGGGCAGGGCAGTTTAGGCAATTTCATATTGGAATGACTCCTTGCGTCCGACATATCCTACCAGCCATGGGACAATGTCTAAGTAGAAATCTGA
>NW_018455493.1:0-420 GCF_002113885.1 Mizuhopecten yessoensis
TTTTTGATTGCGATATAAAGTTTGATACATGAGATAAGATATCTCAGTTTTGTATATCATTACAACTATTACAACCATTTAGTAGGACATTTATACACAGATGATTGTGAGTGTAATGATTCAAACTCTGTTGGAGAGTCTGGCGAATATTATTATATTGATTACATTCAGAAAAATAATGTGCAGCAGTTTCGAAAGATCCGTTACACTCACACATTGGAGATTCAATTAAGTGATCTTTATAACGATCATAATTTAGATTACTAGCATTATTTCTTAATTGGCAAAGTATTATGTTTATATCACGATTGCCAAAGTATTTAAAAACATCACTTGTTTCATATTTCATATATTGCTTGTAGTTAGTAACCTTTGTAACTGTGCGGTAGATTGGATGTTAGTAATATCTGGGGCAAGTCT
>NW_018455494.1:0-420 GCF_002113885.1 Mizuhopecten yessoensis
TATGAATACAACTTAATACTAATACACAGTGATTACATAAACGCCCGATGACTGAAACACAATATACTGCAAAGTGATCACATACATCCCTTGTGAATATAACACACTAGAACAGCACAGTAATCACATAAATCCCTTATGCACATAACACAATATAACTGCACAGTAGTCACACAAATCCCTTATGAATCTAACACAATATACTGCACAGTAGTCACATAAATCCCTTATGAATCTTACACAATATAACTGCACAGTAGTCACATAAATCCCTTATGAATCTTACACAATATACTGCACAGTAGTCACATAAATCCCTTATGAATCTAACACAATATACTGCANTACTGCACAGTAGTCACATAAAACCCTTACGAATCTTACACAATATAACTGCACAGTAGTCACATAAATCCCTTA
>NW_018455495.1:0-420 GCF_002113885.1 Mizuhopecten yessoensis
GTGGGGGAGTTGAGGTTGGGTGTACATGTAGGTAGGTACCTCTCGCGAGGAGTGGGAAGGTGGGGGAGTTGAGGTTGGGTGTACATGTAGGTAGGTACCTCTCGGGTAGGAGTGGGAAAGAGAAGGTGGGGGAGATGGGGTTGGGTGTACATGTGGGTAGGTACCTCTCGGGTAGGAGTGGGAAGGTGGGGGAGTTGAGGTTGGGTGTACATGTGGGTAGGTACCTCTCGGGGAGGAGTGGGAAGGTGGGGGGGTTGAGGTTGGGTGTACATGTAGGTAGGTGCCTCTCGGGTAGGAGTGGGAAAGAGAAGGTGGGGGAGATGGGGTTGGGTGTACATGTAGGTAGGTACCTCTCAGGTAGGAGTGGGAAGGTAAGGGAGGTGGGGTTGGGTGTACATGTAGGTAGGTACCTCTCGGGTA
>NW_018455496.1:0-420 GCF_002113885.1 Mizuhopecten yessoensis
AACAATCCCATTCACAGGTCCAGTAAAATGTTAACATGATCACAATGATCCCATCCACAGGGCTAGTAAAATGTCGACAGGATCACAATAATCCTATCCACAGGGCTAGTAAAATGTCGACAGGATCACAACGATCCCATCCACAGGGCTAGTAAAATGTCGACATGATCACAACAATCCCATTCACAGGGCTAGTAAAATGTCGACATGATCACAACAATCCCATTCATAGGGCTAGTAAAATGTTAACATGATCACAAAAATCCCATCCACAGGGCTAGTAAAATGTCGACAGGATAACAACGATCCCATCCACAGGGCTAGTAACNCCAGGGCTAGTAACAAGTCGACATGATCACAACAATCCCATTCAACGGGCTTGTAAAATGTTTACATGATCATAACAATCCCATTCACAGG
>NW_018455497.1:0-420 GCF_002113885.1 Mizuhopecten yessoensis
ACCATTATAGACACGTAATAGCTTATTTGACACCATTATCGACAGGTTATAGTTCATTTGACACCATTATAGACAGGTAATAGTTCATTTGACACCATTATAGACACGTAATAGTTCATTTGATACCATAATGGACACTTAATAGCTCATTTGACACCATAATGGACACGTAAGCGCTCATTTGACACCATTATAGACACGTAATAGCTCATTTGACACCATTATAGACACGTAATNATAGACACGTAATTGACACCATTATAGACACGTAATAGATCATTTGACACCATTATAGACACGTAATAGCTCATTTGACACCATAATGGACACGTGATAGCTCATTTGACACCATAATAGACACGTAAGAGCACATTCGACACCATTATAGACACGAAATAGCTCATTTGACACCATTATAGA
>NW_018455498.1:0-172 GCF_002113885.1 Mizuhopecten yessoensis
CTGTCGTGATATATCTTTATTCATTGTTTCTCTGTGTTATACCTAATTACAGTTAACACTACATCGCCTGTCGTGATATATCTTTAATCTTTATTCATTGCTTCTCTGTGTTATACTGACTAACAGTCACCACTACTCCTCCTGTCGTGATATATCTTTATTCATTGTTTCT
>NW_018455498.1:226-420 GCF_002113885.1 Mizuhopecten yessoensis
CCTCCTGTCGTGATATATCTTTATTCATTGTTTCTCTGTGTTATACTGACTGACAGTTAACACTACTCCTCCTGTCGTGATATATCTTTATTGATTGCTTCTCTGTGTTATACTGACTGATAGTTAACACTACTCCTCCTGTCGTGATCTATCTTAGTTCATTGTTTCTCTGTGTTATACTGACTAACAGTTAA
>NW_018455499.1:0-420 GCF_002113885.1 Mizuhopecten yessoensis
ATTATTTACACCTACACAGGGGTTTTTATGATGGAGGAAACAGAAAGTCTGAGAAAACCATCATGTCACCAGAGAGATCTAGCAGGAATCTCTAGACATACCAGGGCTCGAACCTAAACACTATATCGGTCTATTGCTCTCTGGCGGTCATGCACCACTGAAATACCTTGTCCATGCATTATACCACCGAGCCACTGGGACACCCGAAATATTGACTTTTGAAAGTATACATAATTACATATCTGATAAGTGATTGATTAATTGACCTGTGAACAAATTCCTGGTCAGGTCTGTATAGTTGCATGTGAACCTTATTATGACTAAAAGTTAATAATTGTACTATAATGTTGTATTTACACAGAATTATAAATAACAACATTCCAATTACTTTCTACATACATGTATCTCTATTATGGCAGG
>NW_018455500.1:0-420 GCF_002113885.1 Mizuhopecten yessoensis
AATTCAAGTTGGATTGACTCGAAATCACTTTCTTTTAATAATGAACAGCCAAATTTATTGCTGCTTGAAAGAGCGATAACTTATGTCAATGATGATTTATCTTGAGATGATGACTTAATTATTGTTGTTTTTCATATCTGCCTGGTTATGACTGGATATGAAAACAGGACCTAAGTAACAGCTTTTTTTAATACAAATGTTTGTGTTAAATGCCTGAAGTGTTTGTTCAACTAAGTTTATATTGTTTCATTTTGTAAACACTCTTTTCTCACATGTTGAAAGTACTTAAATCGGTTGTATCATTCGCAACCTGTCCCAATAATAAGCACCCATCTGGATTAGTGATTGGAATACATCAAAGTAATAAACGTTATGTTAATTTCACCGCTAAGTATGGCGATATCCAAAGTGACATAGGTT
>NW_018455501.1:0-151 GCF_002113885.1 Mizuhopecten yessoensis
CACCAAACCTGTCACTTGTTATGTAGTGTTGTCACCAAACCTGTTTCTTCTTGTTACGTAGTGTTGTCACCAAACCTGTGACTTGTTATGTAGTGTTGTCACCAAACCTGTGACTTGTTATGTAGTGTTGTCACCAAACCTGTCACTTGTT
>NW_018455501.1:298-420 GCF_002113885.1 Mizuhopecten yessoensis
ACTTGTTGTTACATAGTGTTGTCACCAAACCTGTAACTTGTTGTTACAAAGTGTTGTCAACAAACCTGTCACTTGTCGTTACGTAGTGTTGTCACCAAACCTGTCACTTGTTATGTAGTGTT
>NW_018455502.1:0-420 GCF_002113885.1 Mizuhopecten yessoensis
ATCCCCCTCTACAAAACAGATAGCAACCATTACATGTGAATACCTTACTCCCTCTACAAAACAAATACTAACCATTAAATGTGAATATCTCACTCCCCTCTACAAAACAGATAGCAACCAGTACATGTGAATACTTCACTCCCCTCCATAAAACAGATAGTAACCATTACATGTGAATATCTCACTCGATCCCCCTCTACAAAACAGATAGCAACCATTACATGTGAATACTTCACTCCCCTCAATAAAACAGATAGTAACCATTACATGTGAATATCTCACTCGATCCCCCTCTACAAAACAGATAGCAACCATTACATGTGAATACCTCACTCCCTCTACAAAACAAAAAGTAACCATTACATGTGAATACTTCACTCTCCTCTACAAAACAGATACAGTAACCATTACATGTGAATA
>NW_018455503.1:0-420 GCF_002113885.1 Mizuhopecten yessoensis
AGTTGTATACAGGGAAACCTACTAGTGTCCTATATAGTTGTATACAGGAAAACCTACAAGTGTCCTATACATAGTTGTATACAGGGAAACCTACTAGTGCCCTATATAGTTGTATACAGGAAAACCTACAAGTGTCCTGTACATAGTTGTATACAGGGAAACCTACTAGTGCCCTATATAGTTGTATACAGGAAAACCTACAAGTGTCCTATACATAGTTGTATACAGCGAAACCTGCCAGAGTCCCATATAGTTGGTGACAGGGAAACCTACTTTGGTCCTATACATAGTTGTATACAGGGAAACCTGCCAGAGTCCCATATAGTTGGTTACAGGGAAACCTACTTTGGTCCTATACATAGTTGTATACAGGGAAACCTGCCAGAGTCCCATATAGTTGGTTACAGGGAAACCTACTTT
>NW_018455504.1:0-420 GCF_002113885.1 Mizuhopecten yessoensis
CTGTAAGGCCACATAACATAACAATATTTATCATATCCTGAGACTGTAGGGTTACATAGTATAACAATATTTATCATATCCTGAGACTGTAGGGCCACATAACATAACAATATTTATCATATCCTGAGACTATAGGACCACATGACAGAACAATATTTATCATATCCTGAGACTATAGGGCTACATAACAAAACAATATTTATCATATCCTGAGACTGTAGGGCCACATAACANTGTTTATCATATCCTGAGACTATTGGGCTACATAACATAACAATATTTATCATATCCTGAGACTATAGGACCACATGACATAACAATATTTATCATATCCTGAAACTGTAGGGCCACATAACATAACAATGTTTATCATACCCTGAGACTATAGGGCTACATAACATAACAATATTTATCATATCC
>NW_018455505.1:0-420 GCF_002113885.1 Mizuhopecten yessoensis
AATGTCTAGCTCATTAGCATATTGCCCCAACATTTTATGAAATGTCTAGCTCTTTAGCATGTTGTCCCAATATCTGATGAAATGTCTAGCTCATTAGCATATTGCCCCAACATTTTATGAAATGTCTAGCTCATTAGCATATTGCCCCAACATTTTATGAGATGTCTAGCTCTTTAGCATGTTGTCCCAATATCTGATGAAATGTCTAGCTCTTTAGCATGTTGTCCCAGTGCTATGAAATGTCAAGCTCATTAGCGTAGAGTCCCAAAATCTGTTGGAAAGTTGAGCCCAATAGCATACTGTCCTAACATCTGATGGAATGTCTAGTTCATTAGTATATTGTCCTAACTTCTGATGGAATGTCTAGTTCATTAATATATTGTCCTAACATCTGATGGAATGTCTAGTTCATTAGTATAT
>NW_018455506.1:0-420 GCF_002113885.1 Mizuhopecten yessoensis
TCAACAGCCAGAGTCATATGAGGACGGATGCCTAGGGAGACACAACAACCAGCGTCATATAAGGACGGGTGCCTAGGGAGACACAACATCCAGAGTCATATAAGTACAAGTGCTTAGGGAGACTCAACAACCAGAGTCATATGAGGACGGGTGCCTAGGGAGACACAACATCCAGAGTCATATAAGTACAAGTGCTTAGGGAGACTCAATAACCAGAGTCATATGAGGACGAGAGCTTAGAGAGACTTAACAGCCAGAGACATATGAGGACGAGTGCTTAAGGAGACTCAACCGCCAGAGTCATATGAGGATGGGTACCTAGGGAGACTCAACAGCCAGAGTCATATGAGGACGAGTGCTTAAGGAGACTCAACCGCCAGAGTCATATGAGGACGAGTGCTTAGAGAGACTTAACAGCCA
>NW_018455507.1:0-420 GCF_002113885.1 Mizuhopecten yessoensis
TTAAAGGACAAGGAACGGTGAAGTAATTGGTGGAGATTTATACCTTAAACCAATCAGTAGCTTATGTGTAACAAGACAAATACAGATACAACTGCATGATGAGTCAATGTGAATGTCTTTGTAATTAACAGGTTCTATGTCAATGTGAATGTCTTTGTAATTAACAGATTCTATGTCAATGTGAATGTCTTTGTAATAACCAGGTTCTATGTCAATGTGAAAGTCTTTGTAATTAACAAACTCCTATGTCAATGTGAATGTCTTTGTAATTAACAGGTTCTATATCAATGTGAATGTCTTCATAATTAACAGGTTCTATGTCAATTTGAATGTCTTCGTCATTAAAAAAGTCCTATGTCAATGTGAATGTCTTCATAATTAACAAAGTCCTATGTCAATGTGAATGTCTTCGTAACTAAC
>NW_018455508.1:0-420 GCF_002113885.1 Mizuhopecten yessoensis
CCTGAGTTAGTTGACACAAATGTTGAGCTTTATTGTGATGATACTTGAGTAGGACTGGTTGTGATATCTTTTTGTCACTACTGCATACATTTCGGTATTAAAAATGGTTTAAAATTGCATTAAATGTTTTTCATTAAAACAGGGTTAAAATGTGTATTAATAATTCATCAAGCATGCCCGTTAAAAACCCATTAAAAAAGATCAGATGTGTTAAAAATACATTAAACGAGCCATTTTTAACATGCATTAAAAAGACTGCGATATCGTGAAAATTAACACATATTAAAATATAATCAAGCCTGCTGGTTTAACATCTATTAAAAAGAATGGATATAACCTGTTTAACACTTATCAAAAGATGACCACAATTAATAAATATTAAACAGCACTAATTAATAGGTATTAAGCAGTATTAAAAAT
>NW_018455509.1:0-420 GCF_002113885.1 Mizuhopecten yessoensis
TTGTCCTTGTATAGTCACGTTGTAGAGTTTGTCCTTGTATAGTCAAACTGGTCGGTTTTTCCTTGTATAGTCACGCTGTAGAGTTTGTCCTTGTATAGTCATGTTGTAGAGTTTGTCTTTGTATAGTCACGCTGTAGTGTTTGTCCTTGTTAAGTTACGTTGTAGAGTTTGTTATTGTATAGTCACGCTGTAGAGTTTGTCCTTGTATAGGCACGCTGTAGAGTTTGTCCTTGTATAGTCACGCTGTAGAGTTTGTCCTTGTATAGTCATGTTGTAGAGTTTATCCTTGTATAGTCACGTTGTAGAGTTTGTCTTTGTATAGTCACGCTGTGGTGTTTGTCCTTGTTAAGTTACGCTTTAGANTTAGAGTTTGTTATTGTATAGTCACGCTGTAGAGTTTGTAAAGTCAGAGTGCATAAG
>NW_018455510.1:0-420 GCF_002113885.1 Mizuhopecten yessoensis
TCGTCACTGACTGCTAAGCGGCCCCATGCTGGGCACTTCCTCTTCTGGCTGGATATCATTTTTGTTGTAACATGTGTTTATTGTGCGTTGTGTTACATAAAGTCTTTACCATCAGAACACGGTGTCATTCCTTATTGGCGTGGTGGCAGCGCATTACCCATGCCTAGAAGACTCTAATGAACATGTAGTCAACCAACATCGTGACATCTGTACTTTAAAGTGAAGGCTGTAACGTCAACAACAACCGCGTTTACACAGGGGCTCGTAACGTTAGGGCCTACAGGATTCACATAATCAAATAAGACTTTTCATTCATTCCACGTCATACTAGCTGTTTTTTCTTGTGAACTGTGATCCAATTCGTCCATTATTTTCTGTATTCAACACGATCGTGAATTGTGTCTGTTTTTTTGTGTGTTC
>NW_018455511.1:0-420 GCF_002113885.1 Mizuhopecten yessoensis
AAAAGGCCTGTCACTCAACTGAGGAATAATCCTGCAGTTATGCGATGTAACCTTCACAGCATGCGTATGAGAGAAACACCACAGTACCACCTGACCAACTGGTTAACAGTTGTCCGCGCGTGGACGCACTGACCACCAAATTATATATATATCTTAAATACATTTTCAGCACAACTACGCGAGCTTCTACATACCCATCTATCTCAAACTTTACTATAACTTCTTACTAATAAATAATGCTGTTGGTAGCCTTTATAGTTTTTTGGAAAGCTAATACTTGTCTTTATAAATATCGTATTTGCAGGTTTATCGTTATGACCAACGAAGCAGCTATTCAGATAAGAGTTTTTAAAAATCTTGACCAGGAAATATTCAGTAAAAGGACTGGGAAACACGTACATGATACACTTGTTTTCATTC
>NW_018455512.1:0-420 GCF_002113885.1 Mizuhopecten yessoensis
GGTTCAAATGTGTCTACAGGGGTGAATGAGTTAATATTGCCATATCTTCTCTTGTCAAACAGGAGAAGGATAATGGGATAGCATCCATATTTGCCTGGAAGCATTGTGAGGAAGTGGGAATTCAAAATTGTACAAATAGAGGGGCAAAAATCCCCACAGCAACTCTACATGGCTGATCAGTGGCCTTCTCCTAGCATAGGAGCAATTTGATCGAAGTAGTTCAGTGTTCAAACTTAACGGTTAAGACCTATAAGCAATCATAATGGTGTGTATAATAATATGGTGTTTATATTTAAGACTGAGTTATTTAACTGAATTCTTCTTTGGATCTTTGACAGTTATTTAAAGTATATATATATTTATATTAACATCCCTTTCATTTTGTTTTGGGTATATATAACTGTAGCTAAAGTATTGGTA
>NW_018455513.1:0-420 GCF_002113885.1 Mizuhopecten yessoensis
TATACATCATACCTAACTAACATGGTATACATCATACCTAACTAAGGTGGTATACATCAAACCTTACTTACATGGTATACATCATACCTAACTAACATGGTATACATCATACCTTACTAACACGGTATACATCATACCTTACTNCTAACTAACACGGTATACATCATACCTAACTAACATGGTATACATCATACCTAACTAACACGGTATACATCATACTTTACTTACATGGTATACATCATACCTAACTAACACGGTATGCATCATACCTTACTAACACGGTATACATCATACCTTACTAACATGGTTTACATCATACCTTAATATGATGTATACAATTTTTTTACAATAAATAGCACCTTACTTAGTAAGGTACTATTTATTGTAAAATA
This sequence comes from Mizuhopecten yessoensis, assembly GCF_002113885.1. Lineage (NCBI taxonomy): Eukaryota > Metazoa > Mollusca > Bivalvia > Pectinida > Pectinidae > Mizuhopecten > Mizuhopecten yessoensis. Next base: position 393 of record NW_018455513.1, read on the forward strand.
TAGCCCAGATCACACTCTACGTCGACAA
>NW_018455514.1:0-420 GCF_002113885.1 Mizuhopecten yessoensis
ACTTTTGTTTGAGGTACGGTAACATATTTACTTTTGTTTGAGGTAAGGTAACATATTTAGTTTTGTTTGAGGTATGGTAACATATTTACTTTTGTTTGAGGTACGGTAACATATTTACTTTTGTTTGAGGTATGGTAACATATTTACTTTTNGGTATGGTAACATATTTACTTTTGTTTGAGGTATGGTAACATATTTACTTTTTTTTGAGGCATGGTAACATATTTACGTTTTTTTGAGGCATGGTAACATATTTACTTTTATTTGAGAGTCCTCTGGTTTGAGGTATGGTAACATATTTACTTTTGTTTGAAGCATGGTAACATATTTACTTTGTTTAAGGTATGGTAACATATTTACTTTTGTTTGAGGTAAGGTAACATATTTAGTTTTGTTTGAGGTATGGTAACATATTTAGTT
>NW_018455515.1:0-420 GCF_002113885.1 Mizuhopecten yessoensis
CTATAATTAGCCCCAAAATTACTACTCAGATTCCATTCGACAGTCATATGATTAGCCCCTATATTACTACTCAGATTCCATTCGACAGTCCTATGATTAGCCCCTATATAACTACTTAGATTGTATTCGAAGGTCTTATGCTTAGCCCCTATATAACTTCTCAGATTCCATTCTACGGTCCAATGATTAACCCCTATATTAGAACTCAGATTCCATTTGACGGTCCTATGAATAGTCCCTAGATTACTACGCAGATTGTATTCGGCAGTCCTAGGCTTAGCCCCTATAGTACTACTCAGATTGTATTCGGCAGTCCTAGGCTTAGCCCCTTTATTAGAACTAAGGTTGTATTCGAGGGTCATATGATTAGCCCCCATATTACTACTCAGATCGTATTCGACAGTCCTATGCTTAGCCCCT
>NW_018455516.1:0-420 GCF_002113885.1 Mizuhopecten yessoensis
TAGATGTTGTCTGATTCTGCCAAAGATTTTAAGTCCAACAGGGGTCGTTGGGGGACTTCTGTAACGACCATCCGTTACAATTAGTACTAGTTATTATTATTATTATTATTATTATTCTGTGTTCTTCTTCTTCTTCTTCTTCAGCCATGAACTTGTCCGGAGGTTTTCTCAGAAACTATTGGGCGGATAAAATCATGAAACTACACACATATACTCATTAGGGGGTCTGGGTGTGCAACAAGCTATTTTTATCTCGAGCGGAAGTCCAAGATGGCGGCTATGAATTTTTAAAATATTTGGGAATTTAAAATTTCTAAAAGTGTTCGCTAAGGTTAGCCATTATCACCTATCCTATTCTACATGTTTTACATATAATTTCCAATGCATTCCAAATTTGGCATGTAGGTGTATGATGGTACC
>NW_018455517.1:0-420 GCF_002113885.1 Mizuhopecten yessoensis
TGTGTGTAATATAACATTATGGTAGGATTGTGTGTAATGTTACATGATGTAGGATTGTGTGTGATGTTGTATTAAGTAGGATTGTGTAATGTTTCCATATGTAGGATTGTGTATAATGTTGTATTATATAGGATTGTGTGTAATGTTACATTATGTAGGATTGTGTATAATGTTGTATTAAGTAGGATTGTGTGTAATGTTACAATATGTAGCATTGTGTGTAATGTTACATTATGTAGGATTGTGTGTAATGTTACATTATGTAGGATTGTGTGTAATGTTGTATTATGTTGGATTGTGTGTAATGATGTATTGTGTAGGATTNGTGTAGGATTGTGTGTAATGTTTTAATATGTAGGATTGTGTATGATGTTTTATTATGTAGGATTGTGTGTAATGTTACATTATGTAGGATTGTGT
>NW_018455518.1:0-197 GCF_002113885.1 Mizuhopecten yessoensis
TACAAAGACACATATGTTACCTATAACACATAGACTGTTGTTATCGCTGATACAAAGACACATATGTTACCTATAACTCATAGACTGTTGTTATGTCTGATACAAAGACACATGTGTTACCAATAACACATAGACTGTTGTTATCCCTGATACAAAGACACATATGTTACCTATAACACATAGACTGTTGTTATCCC
>NW_018455518.1:280-420 GCF_002113885.1 Mizuhopecten yessoensis
ATAACACATAGACTGTTGTTATCCCTGATACAAAGACACATATGTTACCTATAACACATAGACTGTTGTAATCCCTGATACAAAGACACATGTGCTACCTATAACTCATAGACTGTTGTTATGTCTGATACAAAGACACA
>NW_018455519.1:0-420 GCF_002113885.1 Mizuhopecten yessoensis
GACAGACTCACCATATCCTTACACGCCAGACTCGCAATCACCTTACACACCAAACATCGCATCTCCTTACATACCAGACTCCCAATCACCTTACACACCAGACTCCCCATCTTCTTACACACCAGACTCCCAATCCCCTTACACACCACACTTCCAATCTCCTTACACAGCGAACTCCTCATCCCCTTACACACCAGACTCTCTTTTACATTACACACCAGATTCACCATCTCCTTACACACAAGATTCCCAAATTTCTGATAAACAAGACTCTCTATTTCCTTACGCACCAGACTATCAATCTTTTTAAACACTAGACTCCCCATCTCCTTACACACAAAACTCCCCATATTCTTACACACCAGACTCCCCAAATCCTTACACACCAGACTCCCATCACCTTACACACCAGACTCCCCA
>NW_018455520.1:0-420 GCF_002113885.1 Mizuhopecten yessoensis
TATTATTTTCAAAACAGTAATGTTAGCAATCTGAAAAAAAATAACAGCAAAAATCTACGGAAGCGGGTCGATGCGTTTGTTTGGAGTCACGTCATAATTCTATTTTTAGAAACACCCAGTCCTTCAACAAAAATCACGCGCTTTAAGTCAATATCGGTTTTTATCGGTGGACACGTGATGCACTCTTGGCTAATCACTTGTCGGGAATAATATGAAAAAATAATAACATAAATTATGTTTATGTATCGTGTGTAATATCACTCCGAAAATGACGTCGCAATCGAATAGGAACAATTATTGTGACGTCACATCATTGTGAAGCGGACGCAATTTTCATCGTTTCAAAGGCGGCCAAGAGCACAATATTCGTTTTATATCACAATTATACAGTTTACATTGTATTATATGATAAAAAGAATC
>NW_018455521.1:0-420 GCF_002113885.1 Mizuhopecten yessoensis
TGTATTTTAGTACAATGTCGTTGTACACAATTTTTCGTTCAAATCCTGTAAGCCGTTTGCAAGAAAAGCATCCCCAAAATTTTTCAAATTTTATTTTCGCGATATCTCATAAAATAATTTTTTTTTTTTTTTCCTTTTGGCCAACCACTCCTAACCGCCTCTCCCCAAACATATCCAAATTTCAACGCGATATCTTTAAAGATAATTACGGGGGGTCCTGATTATGAAAAAAAGTATAAAGTGAGGGTTAGCTGGGGGTTAGAGAGGGTTAGAAAATATTCGAAAATATACACCTTTCTTGCTTGGGAGCAAACTTTCTAAACTCATGGTTAGGGTTAGGGTTAGGTTTGCGTTTTGTGACCAAAGGGGCTTTTGCGACTGCCAAAGGAAAATAGATAAAGGGTTAGAGAAATCTCTCCG
>NW_018455522.1:0-420 GCF_002113885.1 Mizuhopecten yessoensis
ACACATACCTCTCCCTGTGGTAAGAACTCCGTTGGGATTATTACAAACGTACCCCTCCCTGTTGTAACAAATTCGTGGGATTAATACACACTTACCCCTCCCTGTGGAAACAACTTCGTGTGGATTATTACTCACGTATTTCTGCCTGTGGTAACAACTACGTGGGGATTATTACACACGTACTCCTGCCTGATTTAACAACTTCGTGGGGATGAATACACACGTACCTCTCCCTATGGTAACAACTTCTTGGGGATTATTACACATGTAACCCTCCCTGTGGTAACAACTTCCTGCGGATTATTATACACCTACCTCTCCCTGGTGTAACAAATTCGTGTGGATTATTATACACGTACCCCTTCCTGTCGTAATAACTTCGTGTGGATTATTATACACGTACTCCTCCCTGTGGTAACA
>NW_018455523.1:0-420 GCF_002113885.1 Mizuhopecten yessoensis
TATAAATTGGATCAAAACATTTAATAATCAAACCTCATCTGCAGTTATACCAAATGGCTTCCTATCACACGTTATCCCTATCAAAGGCTGTCGTCAAGGGGACCCGGTTTCATCTTTTCTTTTCTTACTTGTGGCTGAAATCTTGGCTATTCTGGTAAAAAAAAAACAAAAAAAAACACATAAAAGGTATAAATTTCAATAACAAAGTACACAAACTCTCACAGTTCGCCGATGACACACGTTTTATTCTAGATGGTTCTGAGAAATCATTCACTGAGGCTCTGGAAGCTTTAGAAAAGTATACTTTAATATCAGGCCTGAAAGTAAACACAGACAATACACAAGTTCTATGGATAGGCTCAACGAAATTTAGTGCAGATGTTTATCACAATCGATGAAAACTAAAATGGAATGTCACAA
>NW_018455524.1:0-420 GCF_002113885.1 Mizuhopecten yessoensis
AGTTATGGCCAATTGAATAACGAAAAACGTCATTATCTGCTGCACTTCGTTTCCATGCAATAACTACAACATATGATAATCGATTTTCTTCAAACTTGGTCACAGGGTTAAATGTCTTAATGGCTCGGCCNGTTCAATGACCACTTTCGGTGGAGTGTATTTGGCGGAGTGGTGGCCCCTTGAATAATGAAAAATGTCATTATCTGCCATTTCTGTACATTAACTCTAGCAAATATTATCCGATTGTCTTCAAACTTAGTAACAGGGTTCAACTCATTAAAGGCTCGGCCAAGTCTGACAGAGTAATGGCCCCTTGATTAATGAAAAAAGTCATTATCTGCAGTTGCCACTGAAAAACTCTAGCAAATATTAGACTAATTCCTTCAAACTTGATAACAATGTTTGTGTTCCTCTGTCTTT
>NW_018455525.1:0-420 GCF_002113885.1 Mizuhopecten yessoensis
CAATATCTAACCTTGACATTCAGATGCACTCCTTCAATTCCAATCATCATAGAAAAGATAGAACTACTGGTCCGGGGGGTGGAGTTATAGTTTATCACAAAGATACTATTGTTATGAATAGGCGAATGGACCTAGAAAAGGATGATGTTGAACTTATATGGTTAGAAGTATTAGTTAATAACCATATATTTCTTCTTGGATGTTTATACAGACCAGAAAGTAATGTTGAATACTGGAATAAATTAGATAATACGTTGACCAGAGCTACAGATACTTCACTGGATGTGGTACTGACAGGTGATATCAATATGGATATGTTAAATCATCCGTTGAATGACCACTTATCAAGACTCCTTATCAAACATAATTTACTTTGTCTTATTAATGAACCCACAAGAATAACACCTGACAGAGCCACAT
>NW_018455526.1:0-420 GCF_002113885.1 Mizuhopecten yessoensis
TTTTCTTTACAAAGACAGATACCCATGTTTATATAAAGCATGTATTATGTCGACTAAACAGGTGGTATGTTATCTTGTTTACAAAGACAGATACCCATGTTTATATAAAGCATGTATCATGTCGATATAAACAGAGGGTCTGTTATTTTCTTTACAAAGACAGATACCCATGTTTATATAAAGCATTAATCATGTCGACTAAACAGGTGGTATGTTATTTTGTTTACAAAGAGAGATACCCATGTTTATATAAAGCATGTATCATGTCGATATAAACAGAGGGTCTGTTATTTTGTTTACAAAGACAGATACCCATGTTTATATAAAGCATGTATTATGTCGACTAAACAGGTGGTATGTTATCTTGTTTACAAGGACAGATACCCATGTTTATATAAAGCATGTATCATGTCGATATAA
>NW_018455527.1:0-149 GCF_002113885.1 Mizuhopecten yessoensis
ACTGATGTCACCATCACAAAATACACCTCTTATCCAATCATTTACAGTTTTATAGACACAGAGTACTGATGTCACCGTCACAAAACATACCTCTTATCCAATCCTTTACAGTTTTATAGACACAGAGTACTGATGTCACCATCACAAAA
>NW_018455527.1:254-420 GCF_002113885.1 Mizuhopecten yessoensis
GTTTTATAGACACAGAGTACTGATGTCACCATCACAAAATACACCTCTTATCCAATCCTTTACAGTTTTATAGACACAGAGTACTTATGTCACCATCACAAAACATACCTCTTATCCAATTCTTTACAGTTTTATAAACACAGAGTACTGATGTCACCATCACAAA
>NW_018455528.1:0-420 GCF_002113885.1 Mizuhopecten yessoensis
AATCCACCAGGCTATCAGTCGATGGGTTTTTGGTACTGCGCCGTTCCCATGCCTCGTGACAGGCAGCAATGCCGCCCTCATGCGGTATGTTAGTGTAGAGGGAAACGACGTCCATCGTAACTAACAAGATACCTTCTGGTAAGTTCTTAGCAGGTGTTTGTTTAGATAGTCTGTGGTGTCTTTTAAAAAAGATGGTAAATGCTCCACGAAAGATCGGAGGTGGAAGTCAACAAACTGGGAAATTTTCTCCGTCGGGTGGTTGATCGAGTTAATGATGGGTCTACCAGGGTTCCCAGGTTTGTGAATTTTAGGAAGAAGATAATACTTTCCTGCTTGAGGGTTTTCGGAGCGCAGGAATTTCAGGGTATCGTTGTTAATATCACCCTTCTCTAAAATTCTATTGATGGTATTAATCAGCTG
>NW_018455529.1:0-420 GCF_002113885.1 Mizuhopecten yessoensis
ATAAACATGTAAACCTACACTACGTTATAAACATGTAAACCTACAATATGTTATAAAGATGTAAACCTACACTATGTAATGTAAACCTACACTATGTTATAATGATGTAAACCTACACTATGTAATAAACATGTAAACCTACACTATGTAATAAACATGTAAACCTACACTACGTTATAAACATGTAAACCTACACTATGTTATNTATAAACATGTAAACCTTCACTATGTTATAAACATGTAAACCTTCACTATGTAATGTAAACCTACACTACGTTATAAACATGTAAACCTACACTATGTAATACACATGTAAACCTACACTATGTAATGTAAACCTTCACTATGTTATAAACATGTAAACCTTCACTATGTGATGTAAACCTACACTATGTTATAAACATGTAAACCTACACTATG
>NW_018455530.1:0-420 GCF_002113885.1 Mizuhopecten yessoensis
TACAAAACGTTACAGTATTTCATCGCTAATGTTACTTATTTTCGTATTCTTGGTTAACTTTGCGTGTGTGCTGAATAACAAAAAATATTTAAAGTTTACGGTTCTGATCAAGATGTCCCCGTTCAGGACCGTAAACGTTATGAGGAATAATAATTCATTCCACTATTGATGTAATGTATATATCAATTTAAAAATAATAATGACGCATCGTTTCACCATATTCATTGCTAACTTTACTAACATAACGAGAAACAACGGATATATTCATCATTTGGTCTTCTGATAATGATGTCCCCGCTAACGACCGTGTGCGTTTTAAAGTATTTATATGAAAAAATTCATCATTGTAATAATATTCAATGGATTACCTATTTTAAATTCATAAGGATTCCAGATATATTTAACATTTGATTGCCTGAT
>NW_018455531.1:0-420 GCF_002113885.1 Mizuhopecten yessoensis
GACCCTTATTTTGGATACAGACCCTAGTTTTGGATACAGACCCTTGTTTTGGATACAGACCGTAGTTTTGGATACAGACTCTTATTTTTGATACAGACCCTAGTTTTGGATACAGACCCTAGTTTTGGATACAGACCCTAGTTTTGGATATAGACCCTAGTTTTGGATACAGACCATAATTTTAATAACACTCCGTATATAATGAATACATACCTGCTATTGGATACAGACCCTTATTTTGGATACAGACCCTTATTTTAGATACAGACCCTAGTTTTGGATACAGACCCTTTTTTTCAATACAGACCCTAGTTTTGGATAAAGACCATAATTTTGATAACACTCCCTATATAATGAATACATACCTGCTATTGGATACGGACCCTTATTTTGGATACAGACCCTTATTTTGGATACAGA
>NW_018455532.1:0-420 GCF_002113885.1 Mizuhopecten yessoensis
AACCAGACATAAATATACCACCAAGTCTACACAACCAGACAGATATAACTATACCACCATGTCTACACAACCAGACTGATAAATAGACCACCATGTCTACACAACCAGACTGATAAATATACCACCATGTCTACACAACCAGACTGATAAATATACTGCCAAGTCTNACCAGAGATATTAATATACCACCAAGTCTACACAACCAGACATATTAATATACCACCAAGTATACACAACCAGACAGATAACTATACCACCATGTCAACACAACCAAACAGATAAATATACCACCATGTCAACACAACCAGACATAAATATACCACCAAGTTTACAAAACCAGACAGATAACTATACCACCATGTCTACACAACCGAGTGATAAATATACCACCATGTCTACACAACCAGACTGATAAATATA
>NW_018455533.1:0-420 GCF_002113885.1 Mizuhopecten yessoensis
TCTTTATGGAATAAATCTGTGTCATAAACACAGTCTGGTAAACATTAATCATACATTTAATAACTGCGTACCTTTTCTATCACTGTTGCATTTATGAATGATAGTCCGTCCAACAAATTTAACTCGTCGTCTCCTTGATGCGCGAACACATGGAGCAGGAGCTTCACTTTTTGAACCTGAAAATGTGTTTTAAATTTATGTAATGCATCAATTTCTCCATAGCTTTATACAGGTAGCATATAAAAAGTTTTAAAATCATGCCAAATTGTTTATAACAATTCATTGATTTTAAAAGATATAAATTATAAGAAAATGCTGACCCAATGATTCAGTCAGATAGTGTATTTTGTACAAATTACATATGTACATACTTAATTTATACTTTACTAAAGTGCCGTGTGTGATTAATCATGATTGTTA
>NW_018455534.1:0-420 GCF_002113885.1 Mizuhopecten yessoensis
CAAATAACACACGTTGTTCTATATTCCTCAATTTATAATAAGCCAGAAAGTGTTATTCATTGTTTTGGTTCATTTTATAGTGATGGGCAACCAAGACGTGAAAGAAGTAAATATGGTTATTCTACGTACCCAGTATGGATGAATCACGTTTATTGTAATGGCACAGAGGAACACCTGGCAAACTGCTCATTTAGTGGATGGGCATTTTCGGATTCATGCTTCTATCCAGCTGGTGTTTTCTGTTATAATATCACAGGTATATATTTCCAGTTTCCAGGATGCTTTCGATTACATTTACTTATTCACACTCGCCAAACTACAACACTGCAAACACTGAACGCCTAACATTAAGGGTTTGGTAATGTAAATATCTTAAACACATTAGCTTCCAGTGACATTGCTGTCAGACTAGAGGGCGGA
>NW_018455535.1:0-420 GCF_002113885.1 Mizuhopecten yessoensis
TTCAATTAGTTGAAGGTGGTCACTATATGGTAGAACTAGAACCTGTTTCAGATTTCTCTGTCATCTCCTATGGCATAACAGATATGACATCATTAAATGTGAAGCTTGAAATAGTTAATGATATCAGAACTTAAGCTATCACCTGGGCAAGAAAGGAAATGTTTCTCTATTCCTGAAGTGACCATTTTCTTGAATTCAAACACCTTCTGGTAACAAAGTTCCAAACTAACGGTAGCCAAGCTAGATATACTCCGCTTTAGGCTACTGTTATGTTAAGACCCTGCTGTTAGAAATCATGATCCCCTCCCATGACCTTTAATCTAGGACCTTTACTTTCGATAGGGTTTATCATCATGCTGGTCCAATGAACAAACAAAATTCCGATGGATTATGGATTATTTAATTATTAACCCAACTTTT
>NW_018455536.1:0-420 GCF_002113885.1 Mizuhopecten yessoensis
GAATTGTTAAAACCAATGTATTTTGTAAGCAGGTAATGAAGCATTGATGTTTGTATCTTACTAATACCACATAACCTTAGACAGACTCTCAGTTTGTATTAATCCTAAAATTGCAGAATCGAAACATATATAATGAAATATATTACTGTGGAGTGTATAGGTGTAACTAGACAATGATGTTGTACATATATGTAGTTAAATTGTACATGTGTGGATATACATGTTATATAGTTATACTGGTGTACATAAATATATAGGTAAATTGTACATGTGTGTGCATAAATGTATTAAAATGATACTGGTGTACATATATATAGTTAAATTATAAGTGGCTGCACATACATATTACATGACTTTACTTGAGAATATGTGTTTCGTAAAATTGTACATGTGTATACATACATGTTATTAAACAATACT
>NW_018455537.1:0-420 GCF_002113885.1 Mizuhopecten yessoensis
GACATCCTTATAAAACATTTCACGCTACCACTACAGGAGGTTTCATGACATCCTTTGAAACATTTCTCGCTACCCCAACAAGAGGTTTAACGATATCCTTATAACACATTTCACACTACCCCTACAGGAGGTTTCCTGACATCCTTATAAAACATATCACGCTACCCCTTCAGGAGGTTTCATGACATCATAATAAAACATTTCACGCTACTCCTACTGGAGGTTTCACGACATCCTTACAAAACATTTCACGCTACCCCTACAGGAGGTTTCATGACATATTTATAACACATTTCATGCTACCCCTGCAGGAGGTTAAACGATATCCTTATCAAACATTTCACGCTACCACTACAGGAGGTTTCATGACATCCTATAAAACATTTCTCGCTACCCCTACAAGAGGTTTAACGATATCCT
>NW_018455538.1:0-420 GCF_002113885.1 Mizuhopecten yessoensis
CTCTCTCTGAATATTCCATGCGTACGACTTCGGGGATCGTGGAAAGCCGGAATGTTAACCACTCGACCACTCCGCCCAAACTAAACCGAATAGAATCGTTTAGTTGACTGCTGTCGGCTTTTAAAGCTAGTTTGTACTCCCGAACATCTCATCGCTATAGTTTATTTGATCGTTTTTAACGTTAAACACAAACAACAGTATGCTCAGAATGAAGTTACCGACCTGATATTGAGTTCCATCATCATCTTTACATCCACATTCCTGAACACGTATACATTGTCCATCATTCCTCACAAATCCCTTGTCACAGGCACAGCCTTCTGCCATGGGTTTCTGACAACTGCTGGGGGCTGTAGGATCCTGACATGAGGCCGGACAGGCAGTCACCTTTTTGACGTAGTGGGCATTGGTTCCACAGGT
>NW_018455539.1:0-420 GCF_002113885.1 Mizuhopecten yessoensis
TATTCGTCTTCCATCTAGAACTCTCAAAACAACTGGTCTCTTTAGCGACAGTTACGGTACCAAGACCACAGAGGCCGCCATCTTCTGGGATGCCGACAGAGATGAAACAAAGAAAATTGGAATGAGAGGCAGTCTAATTCCTCAAGGACGATCAACAAAGGCTGACATTTCCGTTAGCTTTCCGAGTATTGGAAAGGTAAGTCAGACACGTTTCCTCTCGTTAACCTTTGATAACACGTGTTGATACACATCACACTTTTCATTTTATTCAACTTTTAGCTCATTGCGTACAAAAACTGTCAATATTTAAAGGTTTTTAATTTAACGTTCTGTTTTGTTCTGCTTTTAAAAGGATGTCAAGTTGGACTCCGAGGTAACACTGAATAGCGGAAATGTTATATTTGATGGAAAGACTGAGTT
>NW_018455540.1:0-420 GCF_002113885.1 Mizuhopecten yessoensis
AAACGTTTCATAGAGGGTACATTATAAAATCTGTCACGTATTTGTATGATACAGGGTACCATTTATATGCACAATTAAACAATCTTGTAAAGTCTTGATTTAAAACTCATTTACCTTTCGTTTTGAAGTGCCTCGGATACAAGCCCACAATCGGGGCTCTGTAATTCGATGTTATCGGTCCTGAAAGAGTGATATATTTTTAGTCTTTTGTTTAATGTCCTATATGCATAAAAGGTAAATTAGATTATACTCCGAACGTTAATTGTTAGGGAGGTTTCCTTTATATTCGACTCAATTTTATCAATGTCTTTGCATTGAGTATAGGGGCTCGTATTTTCAGAAGACAACTGTATAATGAATTCGATGTTTTATGTACAACGTAAACAAACTATCTACAAAGCACTCTGTCCCTGCAGGTAG
>NW_018455541.1:0-420 GCF_002113885.1 Mizuhopecten yessoensis
TTTTTATAAAAACATTTTGGTTTAGCCGCGCAACCTTGATATCTGAAACGCTTATGTTATTTAAGAACTAAAACGACTTTGGGCTGAAATGCCCATGTTATTAAAGACTGAACAATTTAATTTAAATTTAGTGTTGCATTGTTTTTCAATTGCGGACGAGATAGTTAATTAAAAGTTGCTTTAAACACGGTTTCAGAGTGACATCGAAAAGTCAGGATCAGATATTACGAAGTCAGTCATATGGAAAATACCAAAAGGTATTTTTCTGTTCTACCTTTTACGACACATTAAGCTGACAATACTTTGATAAGATGAGCCCTCGCGGTGTGATGATGTTAATTTTGAGTGGGATAAGTCAAGAGTTTCACACTTGACAAACATATATATTACGCATAATTAGGGTACAAGTTCAAGTTCTTT
>NW_018455542.1:0-420 GCF_002113885.1 Mizuhopecten yessoensis
ACAATGGAAGCAATTGAAACTTTCAATTAATCACAGAAAATATATTGCATGGGTATATGATATACCCATGTCATATTTTTAAATATAATTCACTGGATAACACAGTACGTTATGTGATAAAAGTGTATCTTGTCATATCAAAGTTACTACCTCATATCATACTTTGATGACGTCACATTTACAAAATTGACTTCGATCTACATGGCATGTATCGTCAGTGAAACAGAAGACGCTTACTTTACCAGAACGTCTGTTACTCTTCTTCGTGTATGTTCTCAGTGGCCTCTGTGTAAGTTTTCCGTTATTTATAATGGCGCTGGTTCTAACTTGTAACTTTCAAATAAACTTTATAAGATTTTTCGAAACTGGTCAAATACTACATATAGGATTGGACCATACCGTTAGAATATATAAAGTGAT
>NW_018455543.1:0-420 GCF_002113885.1 Mizuhopecten yessoensis
AAAAAAGGAAATTCCTACGGAGGCTTTGGAAATTGGGTAAAACCTGAAGCACGGAATGTATTTTGGTCCCATTCCAATCACCAGAATAAGCTCAAAAACCATAAAATGTGTCGAAGTTTGGCAGCATAGGCATGTTCCCAAATTAAGAGATAATTGTCCCTTTGTGACGTCACGCACGTGAAATGGATGTAAGCTAGAAACTAGAAACATCGGACAGCTGTCATATGCTCGCAGGAATGAGATATACTAATTGCATGTACATACAGAATACATGTTACAAACATAAATAACAGAAATTTCCCGCAACACATTGTAAAACAATCAATGATGATATTTACTTATAATGGTAGACACCTTTAAAATATCAAAATTCCCGCTATACAGTGAGTACGTCAGTTTTAGTCCATATCCGTATCGATA
>NW_018455544.1:0-420 GCF_002113885.1 Mizuhopecten yessoensis
AAAATAACGTATCTTCAACAGGACAGGAGATGGTTTAAAAGCAACAGACACATTCTACTTCACTTTGTGAAGAGACAAATCAGCTTTCAGAGAAAGAAGAGGACTCTCTCAACCTATAGCCACCAACTCATTCCCAGGCTACTTCGAGCAAGATATCTAGATGAACTGAAAGCAGTTCTGGATGAGAAAATCAGATATCATGATGATACAATACCAAGATGGATCAGAAGTCAGAACAGAACGTCCAATTCCAATCAACACCGACACCAGTAGACAAAAACGTCATCCCCACGGCCCTTTTCAGGGCCACCACATTCCTCAAAAAGCTTCATAAAGAACTCTCGAAAATACGCTTTATCAATATGTTTCAATTTCGTTTGATACATATACAATTTAAAAGAAATCAAAACCAAATAAAAA
>NW_018455545.1:0-420 GCF_002113885.1 Mizuhopecten yessoensis
CTAGAACAGGTTTGTCAATGAACAGTTTCTCAAAATACATATACATATATAATCAAGATTGTGACTGCATTTCTCAATTGGATATGGGGACAATTTATCACTGGACACTGACGGAAAAGACAGAGAACTCGCACATCAGATAGGGATTCATCTCACAGAAACAAACTGTTTGGCTCAGAGGGTGACACAACCAGCTCTCTCCAAATGAGCAGAGTCAGAATTCGTGAAGATTATAAAATGTTGGTGAATCAGCAATATCAAGACCTCATCTGTTGCCAGATTTGTTCCAGACATAAAAGCCAGACTAAATGTAATGTTGGGATTCAGTACAGCACGATACCAAATGATAATAATCCAATAAAAAATTACTACTGTCAATGCCCAGTTGGTCAAAGAACTATGGGAATGTGTGCTCATACA
>NW_018455546.1:0-420 GCF_002113885.1 Mizuhopecten yessoensis
ACATAGGACCTAAAATGATTCTGAATGAGGCTGATGTTGTTATTTACCATGAACCAATCGTATTCAGCATTGAATATATTTTTGACCAATCATAATCGAGCTAGAATAATTTGGGTAGCTAGAGATCGGCCATATTGTAAGTACACATGATCAGCATCAGCGGTGAGAAAGCTGAAGTAGAGCGGTTTGAGGTGGTGTTACTACTCGCACATGAGATGGAAATTATATCTAGCCTTGTGTGATAAAGAAAAGATGTCCATGCATGTATAACTGAAACGCCCGACAATAACTGGGGCTACATGTGAGCATGTGTCGATGTCGACTGAAACCGGCGTTGTACGGTGTAAATAGCAGTATCAAATAGCATGCGAGAGCCTTTGTATGTGACGTGTGAGGGCCTTTCGGTGATTTGCAGTGAAG
>NW_018455547.1:0-420 GCF_002113885.1 Mizuhopecten yessoensis
CTCCGGCAGCCCAAGATATTTTTGAAAAACGGGCATCAGAACTCCAAAAGTACATGCATGGAAAGTGGGATCTCTTGCATCAACATATTGACAGTATTCGGTCAACCTTGTCTCCATCATCAGATAGACATTTCATCAGGGAGGCTGAACGACGGATTGTCGTGTTGTATGGGGAGTATCGGGGAGCCTCCAGAGACTATTGCGAATATCTTAGAACAATTTACTCAGAACACTCTCTACAATTATATGATCAACACATCATTGAAGACGACAGTAATGACTATATAGTTCAAGGCCTCCTGAAAGATTTGGACAGAGCTTTAATGGACGCTGCAAGTGAAAAGACCAGTCTCAGGTCGAAATCTAGTTCAAGCAGCTCAGCAGCTGTAAGGGCCAAAGCTAAAGCAGAGGCTGCCAAGG
>NW_018455548.1:0-420 GCF_002113885.1 Mizuhopecten yessoensis
TGTTTCTTTGTATGTTGTTTTTGTATGCTGTTTCTTTATTTGCTGTTTCTTTGTATGTTTTTTATGCTGTTTCTTTGTATGCTTTTTCTTTGTATATTCTTTCTTTGTATGCTGTTTCTTTGTATGCTGTTTCTTTGTATGCTGTTTCTTTGTATGATTTTTTTGTATGCTGTTTCTTTGTATGTTTTTTTGTATGCTGTTTCTTTCCGTGTTGTTTTTTGTATGCGGTTTCTTTGTATGTTGTTTCTTTGTATGCTGTTTCTTTGCATGATGTTTTTTTGTATGCTGTTTCTTTGTATGCTGTTTCTCTGTATGTTGTTTCTTTGTATGCTGTTTCTTTGTATGCTGTTTCTTTATATGCTGTCTTTGTATGTAGTTTTTTGTATGCTGTTTCTTTGTATGTTGTTTTTTGTAAGCTGT
>NW_018455549.1:0-420 GCF_002113885.1 Mizuhopecten yessoensis
GGGCAGAGGCAACCATCAACAGTTTATATTTTTACAAATTTACAATTTTAGACACAACAAAAATTATCAATTTTAAGAGCATCCTTGCCACCACTCCCATCACAAACTTTCACCTTCAAATACATATCTATAATGATTTGCAATTACTTGAACCCAAAAGAGTATTCATAATCACAGAGAGAGAAATTAGAAATAATTATTATATTATTGGATCTAACTTAGTGTATATAAATATATTGAAACCATATCAAGCAACATACATAACCGACTTAAGTATCCTATAAAACAGGAAGCAGATATTAGACAATGTCCATTCTATATCTCAATCATTCGAACTTGGTAAAAACACATCAAATAATACTTACTAGGATCTTCTCGAGATGACTCATGCTTGTTGCCTTTTCTCTTTATACCTAAAAG
>NW_018455550.1:0-420 GCF_002113885.1 Mizuhopecten yessoensis
ATTCTATTGCAGTTTTTCGTTCACAGCATATTTATGACACACTGATGATTAGAGTTATCCTTCTTTAAACACGATCATAAAAGTCCAGGAACATGCAAAACGTTTAACATAAGATACAACTCTCTCACATATGTCTCTCGAACAGACTGCCAATATAATGTAATTAATCTACCCTAGACAACTCGGTCATGTACATTGCACATCCTTCGCAAACTTAAGTCAGTATTATACATAGACCTTCTTCAAGTCTGCCTTAATTACCCACTGTAATCCGTAGTTGTAAATGTGTAACATTATTAAGAGTTCTATAGACACGTTTCCTGTTCTGTTGTATTCTAAAAACGTGTTGGAACAATTTAGACGTGATTTGTCTTTACTTTTGTTTGTATGTACCACTGACAAATTGACCATACGATGCAG
>NW_018455551.1:0-420 GCF_002113885.1 Mizuhopecten yessoensis
CCTTCCTTATTAATGAAACAAATATGCTACTAAGAAATGTTATTTAATATCTCACAAAAGTCACAAACATGAATTTATAAAATATTATCAAAAAAAGTGATTAAAGCAGCCACTGTCAGCAGCAATGTGCTGCAACCAAGACAACACACATTCCGCAACAGCCAGTGTACATCCGCAACAAAATGCTGCAAATGAAAACACATCGCATCGAAAAAAACCCAATGTATATCTGTATCAAAACGCCGCAACTAAAACAACTTCTCACCAAATAACCAAGGTATATCAGCACTGTACATTGGCAACAGAACCCTGTAACTAACAAGGCAATGTATAGCAAGGCAGCCATTAAGTCCCGAACGGTAAGGATTTCTATATGTTCAACAAAAATACACTTATGTCAGGAAGCATAGGTCAAAGTGT
>NW_018455552.1:0-420 GCF_002113885.1 Mizuhopecten yessoensis
ATGGGTTGTAATGCAAATTCTCCAAAATCCTATTTAAAAGAAAAACTTATTCAGCATGTTAACTTTGAAAAATCCTTTTTCATGTTGTTCTAGATCTCAATTTCCATACCTTTCTTTTGAAATCACACTATATTATTATGTTAAGCGATCTTAAGCCTAAGCAGGCTTTTGCAAATGATGTATGGAGTAAAAATACTTAGATGTGTATGTTTGTATCTTTCTAAAGCAACGGGTTTGTTTGTTTGTGTGTTTGGTCTTAACGGCCCATCGATAGCTATTCTGAAATAAGCGCTGGCTTGTGTAACTTCATTATATATGAGTATCAAAGATTTATTTGAACTCATTCCTACGCCGCAAACGTTTCAGCAAGACTTGTATCTCAAATAACATATTATTGTCACATACCATTTAAGCATACAT
>NW_018455553.1:0-420 GCF_002113885.1 Mizuhopecten yessoensis
TATACATCAGACAATATATGTCCATAAGAGCAAGACAGTTTGTATTAGCCAGTGCGACTGATGTAAATAGATCGGGAATAAGGTTTCTGGAACTTATTTAACGATATCACTTTTGTATTTCGAAAACATGGACGAAAACAGTTATTGGATGAATTATCGTTAATTTTCACGTATTAATGCAGTATAAAAATGACTTTGTCTGGTTTGGGAGTTTGTTGCCCTACAGTTCCATTGAAATTCAAATACATTGTTTTTATAGTTTTGAATATTTTTTCAATAATACTTTGAAAAAAACAACTAATTATGGTTGCCATGATAACCACTTGCGTTTATGTATACAAATTTAGTTCTCAATTGTTTTACCTATCTTTCTACAAAAAAGATGTATTACTTCAGCCTTTCCTTCACTTTGAAAACAAG
>NW_018455554.1:0-420 GCF_002113885.1 Mizuhopecten yessoensis
GCAAATACAGAAGTGACAACGGTGGCAGTCAGCCAAACCCAGGGAATTTTATCACAGGAGAAAGAGAAATATACCGCCACAAGGTGGCACACACTAGTACAATGGGATTGTACATACTGTAAGCATATGTACAATAGTTGTTATATATGTATACCTATAACTCCTAAGTTTTGGTCAGAGAGAGCAATCTGTTTAAGCGGCAGATAATGGAAGCCATCTGGATACGACGAAGTGGGCCAGTTCTAAATTGAGATGAGTGGGCTCAAAGACTCTCGAACATCTATGACCAAGTATTAAACAATTAAAGCCTGAATGGAGTCATTTCAGTACATATATAACGACTCTTTTGCATACGCTTACAGCGTAGTCGAATTAAAATCGATTTTGTGGACAACTCGTACACATTTTACACCTTTGTGT
>NW_018455555.1:0-420 GCF_002113885.1 Mizuhopecten yessoensis
AAAAGGCTCTAAGAAAAGTAAGGTTTCTAAATCTCGTAAAAGTTTAAAGAGCAAAAAAGGCTCTAAGAAAAGTAAGGTTTCTAATTCTCGTAAAAGATCCAAGAGGAAAACAAGTTTTAAGATAAATAAGGTTTCTCGAAGCCGTAAAAGCTCAAAGGGCAGAAAAGGTTCTAAGAAAGGAATAAGCAGAAGTTCTAAAAGTCGTAAAAGCTCCAGTGTCAAAAAAAGTTCTAAGAAAGGTAAAAGTGGCAACGATTCTGGAAGCAGCAGCGGATCCGGAAGCAGTGACAGCGATTCTTCTGAGGAAAGTAATGGAGGTTCAAAATCTGGTAAAGGAAAAAGTGGTGGCGGTTCTGGAAGCGGTAGCAGTTCCGGTAGTAGTGACAGCGACTCTTCTGAGGAAGGAAATGGAGGTTCTAA
>NW_018455556.1:0-420 GCF_002113885.1 Mizuhopecten yessoensis
ATTACGGATGCCAAATATATAATTCAGCTTCCGATAACGCACTAACAACCAGAAACATAAGAATAGCGCTGGGAGCAATTAAAAACACACCAACGATTAGTCTTCTAGCAGAAAGCTGTGGAGGTTTATTCACCTGAACCAACAATGGAGGAAGAATGAACATCGACTCAAGTGTTGAGGATCACCTTAACCAATACGGTATACAAATTAACGACGGTACGGAGGACACAAAAAGGACCTCCGAAGTGTCCTTCGTGGAAGGAATAGAGCCCTGGGAACTTGACATGTCCCAAATATGCGAGGGAGTTCATTAAAATGTTGACGCTTCCAACTTGAGATTCAGAGCTCAAATTGTGATAATTTGCGAACATAGCAATCCTGGGACATAGTTTCGTGACCAGATTGGAGAAGGCCAGGACT
>NW_018455557.1:0-420 GCF_002113885.1 Mizuhopecten yessoensis
TCGATATACAATAGTCGATATATCGCGACAATGTCAAATCGATATATCACTGTATCGCGATAATTTCAATTCAATATATAGAAGACTTACAATAATTCCAAATCGATATGTCGCGATAATATCAATTAAATGTATTAAAGTATTGCAATAATACCAGGTCGATATATGTATCGCGATCATTTCAAGTAAACACATACATATATGTATATTGCGCTATTTTAAAACGATGAATCGCAAAAAAAAGCGATAATTTCAAGTAGATTTATTGATATTGAAATAAACATTTTATTTATATCACATCTACAACAATTACTCCACATTTAATACCGATATAATCACGAAGTTACTGTGTCGCTATACATATATATATAACAATATTTTGATAAACAATAAACGTTACTCATCTCCATAATCAGTGTC
>NW_018455558.1:0-420 GCF_002113885.1 Mizuhopecten yessoensis
AACTATGCTCCACAAACCAGATATGTCATGGGAGAAATCGTTACGTTTCCCATGTTTATCTAATCCTCGTTACCGATTCTAATAAATATACTTACTTTCCAAAAACTAAAAGTAAACCTCGAACAAGTAAACAAGATGGAGATATGTAATATTTGTTGTTCATTATTGTGGTTGGTATAGATAAACTGTTCAACAAGACGGAGAACCTTAAACAGATAGGCCGGGAGACTCTCTGGCTTTCAACTTCAGTTAAATATATATAGATGTGAAATATGCATGAGTTGTGGTGGGTAAGGAGCTCGGTCATAAGCATATCATTTGGTCAAATCGAATTATAAATTGGGCGTAAATACAACCCTTTACTATGTGTCTGTAAATCAAATGTGGATAAAATCGACTACTTTTTGAAAGATTTGTTAC
>NW_018455559.1:0-420 GCF_002113885.1 Mizuhopecten yessoensis
AAGTGGCGAAGTTAGCAAGTTTGTGTACCGCAAAGAGTCAACGTCACGTGATACTATTAACCGGCAGGAATTTACAAGGTGACTGGCATCCATGCGAATTGACCCGATAATGATAAAAGTTTGAGTTTGGAAATTAAAAATCAAGGGCTTCAAAACAGCTAAAAACATTCCGATCTTTTCTTTTCGAATAGAATTGTTGAAATTACAATTGTTTGGTGTTCTGCATGTCTCGCGAATTCGTCTGTTGGCGGTCCTCGTTGGAATGACTGCCTTTAGCGTACACTTTCTGTCGATATCGATGACCGATTCAGTCGAATTTGCAGACGATCAGAAAACCACTTGGAAAAGTGTATTTCATAACAAAAAAAAATAGTTGAAGATTTATCCGTATATAAGATTGAATCTTTTCTGAAACTTATT
>NW_018455560.1:0-420 GCF_002113885.1 Mizuhopecten yessoensis
TCTATGACACAGCGAAGGTGTCTATGATACAGCGAAGATGTCTATTATACAGCGAAGGTGTCTATGATACAGCGAATGTTCTATGATACAGCGAAGGTGTCTATGAAACAGCGAAAGTGTTTTTGATACAGCGAAGTTATCAATTGCACGACTCAAAAATAGCTGGTCATCTAGATCGAGATAGAACTATTTATCTGGTCTCTCTGAAGATGTCAGATGGTGGTGTATAACTTGCAATCAATGTGCAAAACGTAAACCTGGTCCAGGGTTAGGGCGTTCCCCGTTAGGTCCTACTTATATCACAAGTATCTCCACCCTCTGACATGGTAGCAGTAGACAGCTTAGGTGGGTTGAAGGAAACAGAAAATGGAAATATGTACATATTTGTTGTCAGCGACTATTTCACCAAATGGACGGAAG
>NW_018455561.1:0-420 GCF_002113885.1 Mizuhopecten yessoensis
TAAATTCAATATAACATGAACACTCGTGCTAGATCCTCTATATACTGCATAAAATAGTGCATGATTTGGTAGACCGGTGTAACACATCATCAGTTTATTCGAGTCCTCAATAGTTATCTCTGGGCGCACAGTCTGGACTTCAGCATCAGCAACCTCCACATCACACATCGTTGATGTTTAACTGGTGGCTGCAGCCTCAGTGTTGTGCCTGCTAGTCTCTGTGCTTGATTCCACAACTAGCTCCTCATAGCAGCATATCTGACACAAGAATTCTATGAAATACAACCCATTATCTGTTGGATATAACTAAAGTATAGGTATTACTAGACATTTGCTGAAATATTATATAACAGCTACAGGTGCTGGTCTCAACAACACATTTGTACTAATAAAGTCAATATCATAGTAATATCATATATT
>NW_018455562.1:0-420 GCF_002113885.1 Mizuhopecten yessoensis
ATCCACAGTGTGTGATATATAGTGTGTTAGATACAGTAGAACACACTCAACTGTGTGTGTTGTATAACTTATTCAAATACAATAGAACACAATATACACTGTGTGTTATATAATTAGTTTAGATAGAGTATACCATAACCAACAGTGTATGTTATATAATGTGTTAAGATACAGTAATCCACTATCCACAGTATGTCTTATAAAGTGTGAAAAAATACAGTAGAACAGAATCCACTGTGTGTGCTATATGGTGTATTAGAATCAGCTCACTAGCACCCATATTGTGCGTATATAGTGCATAAAAAACAATAGAACACAATCCACTGTGTATGTTATATATTGTGTTAGATACAGTAGAACACAATCCACAGTGTATGATATATAGTGTGTTAGATACAGTAGAACACAATCCACAGTGTG
>NW_018455563.1:0-420 GCF_002113885.1 Mizuhopecten yessoensis
TTGTTGCCGACTTCGGGGACCGATAGTCCAGTTACAAGGCTTCAGCCGACCTCGGAGACTGATAGTCCAGGTACAAGGCTAAGCCGACCTCGGGGATTGTAAGTCCAGCTACAATTTTTTTGCCGACTTCGGAGACTGGTAGTCCAGCTACAAGGTTAAGGCCGATTTCGTGGAATGATAGTCCAGTTACAATGCTACAGCCGACCTCGGGGATTGATAGTCCAGCTACAAGGTTATTGCCGACTTCGGGGACTGATAGTCCAGCTACAAGGTTAAGGCCGGTTTCGGGGACTGATAGTCCAGTTACAAGGATATAGCCGACCTCGGGGACTGATAGTCCAGGTACAAGGCTACAGCCGACCTCGGGGACTGATTGTCCAGTTACAAGGCTACAGCCGACCTCGGGGATTGATAGTCCAG
>NW_018455564.1:0-420 GCF_002113885.1 Mizuhopecten yessoensis
CACACCTTAAATGAACGTAACAAGGTTACGTTGACACACATGTAAGGTGAATAGAGATAGATTTAAAAATACAAAAAAAAAATGCAAAAAAATAGATTGTCGAACATAGGTTATACTGTCACGCCTTCTGACTTGAAACATGATGTACAGGTGTGATTTTAAGATAACTTAAATCTTTGGATACTTCTTGTTCCAAGTTAATAATTGAAACAAAGGCCATAACTCGGGCGAGTATATCGCATGAGACGTACCAACCCCAGCTACATTTCAAAATAGAAAACATTGGTTTTACCGTCATTTATTTTATTGCCAAGTTAACAAAAACAAATACTTCGCTTTTTAGCTCACCTGGTCCGATGGACTTACGCCACTTTTGCCATACCGTGGCGTCAGTCGTCCGTCCGTCGTCCATCGTCTGTA
>NW_018455565.1:0-420 GCF_002113885.1 Mizuhopecten yessoensis
CAGGACACAAGATAAAACACATACATTTGTTGCAATACTTTAATCCATAGCTCCCTTTGTGAGAAAAGTACTATCTCATATGATTGTCCGTTTCATTAGATAAAGAATGAATTAAAATTTGCCTTTCATTTGCATATCTAGGGCAAGTAGGGAAGAATCGACCTACATTTTCTATAAAATTACCACAAGCACAATTAGGGTTATCCGTTAGATGATCATTACATTAATCCGAGTTAAGTTGACTCACATCTCCGCTGTTTATTGTACATTGATTTATGTGTGACATGTGTGAGAGGATGAATTTCCTTTAATTCATTGTCATGTCACTTTTTTCAGAAATTTATATATCATATAATTGATTAATTAAAATATTCCCGATTTAATATCGCATTTAACTTATTTGTTAAGTTACAGAATTAC
>NW_018455566.1:0-420 GCF_002113885.1 Mizuhopecten yessoensis
ACAAGTGCATGCACTACAGTTGTGTGAAATATGCCCGAGTAGAATTTAGTCTCATTTTAACAATGTCGTCCAACAGTGAAGGTGCGTTCCCAACACAGTTCCTGTGCAGTACATTTTGAGCATCACCATTCAGTATTGAAATGGATTAAATTCAGATAATGTGATTGATCTATTGAAGAAAGTGATTACAGTATATTTCTGGGATTATATATGTGATAGAATGAAATGAAAGATTTAAACCACACAAATAAAGTGAGAAAATTCAAGATTTCAACACCACCTCAAAAATATTTTCATCAAAGATATATCACAGCTTTATATCTGGGATTGTACATGAATATCTCAAGGGATGATACGAAAGAAATAGTGTGCACATAAATTGTGGGAAAAAACGCAAGATTTCAAGTGCCCTCAACTCCA
>NW_018455567.1:0-420 GCF_002113885.1 Mizuhopecten yessoensis
ACCCTTTTAGGAAGGGTATATCTATAGTGCTCTATAGTACCTGTAAATCTGTATGCCCTTATACAACCTTGAAGCGCTATTTGTCCCTCAGGACCACGACAGCTGGTAGGAGGTGCACAATACATGATCTAGATCCATTTTTTGTGACAGACTCTGGATCGCCTTTATCGCGCACCACGTTTATTTCCTATTTGCGAACAGTTATTTCCAGACTTGGTTTAGATGATCGAGTATACAGTGGCCATTCGTTCCGCATTGGCGCTGCTACTTCTGCTGCAAATTCGCAAATAGAGGATCATCTTATTAAGACATTAGGACGATGGTCATCTGACTGCTATCAAAGATATATCCATACGTCAAGAAGTACCATCAAATCTGCTCAGAGGTCTCTAACTGTTGACTCAAGGGACCATGTTTGAA
>NW_018455568.1:0-420 GCF_002113885.1 Mizuhopecten yessoensis
CCGGCGTGTGAAGTTATCAAAGCAGGTGAAGGGCCAAAATCCTGGGTGTAACCAGACGAAATCGGGTCACTTGGCAGGTATGTTTTTTGTAAGCAAAAACTGCTTAGCTGAAGGTAAACAGAACAATTATTTTTGGCCTGATCTGGAAATAGCCTGGAATATGTGCTGTATCTCTTGACTACAGTGTTTAAATCCACTCACAACAGTTTTAGTTATGAGTACAGAGGACGCTTTATCAGAGATCATTGCCTTTCATGAAAAACCTCCATTCTTCTATCTAAATATCCATGTTCGTTCTTTAACACTGAGAAATTTGAAGATTTTGTACTGACAGGCTGGAGAAAAACCAACCAGAACGTGACCCCTGACCCCTGATGTGACATCCCTCGTACAGAGAAACACAATGAAAACTGTTTTAAT
>NW_018455569.1:0-420 GCF_002113885.1 Mizuhopecten yessoensis
GGGGAGGCCGTCCTTAAATGACCATAGCTGTTGATAGGGTGTTAATCAATACTAAGCAAAACAAAACAAAGCCTTATTGGAGAACCGTCATATATTATGTCAGAGTAAATATACCTGGTGTTGTGTTATAATGTGAGGTTCGATAAGACGTTCATAGTTACCATGATCTTTCAGGTATACGCATGGCTTCGTCAGGCTATGTTTATATGGCAAAGATTTGGTTATCTTATTAAAACCAATACGACTGGATATTTCATGTGTATTATTTATGTGTTCGTTGCTATTTCAGAAACACGGACGTTGAGTGTCACGGTAGATGTCCATGTAAAAAACAATGTGCATGTCCTTTCATCTTGAAGCCTGTGTGTGGTGTCAATGGACAGACGTTCCCAAACTCGTGCAGCGCCCAATGCAAGTAAG
>NW_018455570.1:0-420 GCF_002113885.1 Mizuhopecten yessoensis
CAGCCTCTTCACGAGTAAAGATTCTGATCCCCACCACAGGCAGAAGATTGGCACAAAGTTGCATCAAAATTAAATTTGCGTCCTGATGGGAAGTTGAAAATATGAATGTTTATGGATGATGCACAATGACAGAAATAAGACAGTCCCCTGTAGGTCGCCTGAATCACCAGGGATATAAACAATATGGTATGTCGTAGTGAATCTTAAAACACAAGATGGTCCTGCATTGGAAATTTAAGTGTTTTTGGAATAAAATGTTCCTTTAAAGCATACATTAGGAACATCACATACTTACTATCATTTATGTCGGGCCAAAAACAATTCTTGTTTCCCACAACACTGAAGTTATTCGCCAATTTAAGACAAAAGCTCTGTCTTTGTTAGGTCACCTGAGCTTTAGCTCAAGTGACCTATTGCTAT
>NW_018455571.1:0-420 GCF_002113885.1 Mizuhopecten yessoensis
TTTTTAGTCGCTAGCGTTGACGCCGTGGTATATGCCGTCATTTTGTGTTGATGTCATGGAATATGATGTCATTTTTAAGTTGAGGGCGTGGGATATGATGTTCTTTTTTTTATTTTATGCCTTGGTTTATGAAGCCTTTATGTGTTGATTTAATAAATGTTAATGGTGACAGCTGACAAACAATATTCGGATTTTTCCTTAAGTACAGTATTTTATTTTTCAAAATTGCATTGTCATATTATCAAGCGATTTTCATATTTGGTAGCAACATACCGTCAGATTACTCATACTGCATACTGAATTATGAGACACATAGATTAGAGAAAGTTTTTTAATTAATCAAATCCTATCTAACTCAAAATGAACCCCACACCGAACTTAAAACAAGAGGCCCAATGGGCCTGCATCGCTCACCTGGTA
>NW_018455572.1:0-420 GCF_002113885.1 Mizuhopecten yessoensis
AATAGGTCACTTGAGACTTTGTCTCAGGTGACCTAAAAAACCTTCGATATCAAAATCGAAGATGGCCACCTGTCGGCCATTTTGTTTATATGATCAGTCTCAAATGTAAACATGCACAACTACAGACCAAGGGGAACCTACATATCTTATTTGAGAGAAATCCCTTCAGTAATTCCTGACAAATAGCAATAGCAAATCTTTACTGTCAAAATCTAAGATGGCTGCCTGCTTGTTGGCCATTTTGTCTGTTACTGAGCTGGTGTTGTGGTATATCTGTTGTTTACGTAGCGTGCTGCTCTTCGTTGGGTCTTTTCTATTTGTTTAATCTAGTTTGTGTTGTGTACAATGGAAGAGCAGTATTCAAGTTTTGGTCTAACTAGTCCTTTGTATGCGTGTTCTTTTATATGTGGTGAGTTTATT
>NW_018455573.1:0-420 GCF_002113885.1 Mizuhopecten yessoensis
TGCTTAACAGGGTGTAAGGTAGTAATTTATGACATCCCTTTCTTATCATGGGCATATCTGTCTACACACACGGAAATAAGAGAAAATGCATTCCTTACGCCACACATGGCTCTGATCGGGATGTCCTTAATATGCAGAGTATACCAAATTATTTTCGCCATATCCTACGGAACCGTGCAATACTGACAGTGCAGTGTTTATCAATATTCATTACTTATCCATTGCGTTTAAAGTAGTTGTTATTACTTTGTTAGATTTGATCAGTTATCAGTACAGTTATTTACTTGCATTTACGTTGGTAGCTTTGACGAGGTCCCGATAATTGGTAACACATCTACATATGGTAAAGAAAAGACCCCTTTCTGGTTCCACATCAAGTATATTGAGGGGATTCATGATGTCTTCCCTTTCACTTCGGTG
>NW_018455574.1:0-420 GCF_002113885.1 Mizuhopecten yessoensis
TGCAACAGGTTGATATCTACATCAGTAATTATATCATATATAAATGAAAATGCTTGGTCATATTACAAATATAATATGACCAAGCGTGACATCAAACAGTTTATGTTTTAGTATAATAGATCTTAATCTATGTTTTGCATTGAAACAATCAATATGTAAACTGTATTTGCATACTTTGTATATATCTTTTTTCTTTATTTGATTTCAGCACACATTTGTTGAGGTTGTCTCCCCTTCCATAGACATGTTTTTTGAGCGAGTGAATATAAAAACATATTGTATCAACTTAGGGCAATGGTTCCTATATTTTTTGTTTGGTTTTCAGATATGGTGATAGCCTCATTTTCCGTTCTTGTTCTTCCAATTTCAAGGTCCATCTTGTCTAAGATGGTTTCACCTGAAGAACAAGGTAAAGAAAAT
>NW_018455575.1:0-420 GCF_002113885.1 Mizuhopecten yessoensis
TTAAATGTCAATTCAGGCTGGAACAGTGCTTAGGAGGTTTTTTAATGTAGTGTTATCATATCAAGATGCACCAAGTAACACCGATTAGCACTTGAGACCAGGCTTACTGTCATTGTTGTTCCGTCTATTAGCTAAATGACGAGGGACAGGTTAAACACGACGTCCTTTATATCTGATTTTATTAGAAACGCCCCGTTTTTGCGAATTGATATTTGTATCATTATAACAAGAAGTATACGTCCATTACATATCTACACATGTTTGTTACATCAAGACAATGATATTACGTATTTGAACTTTAGAGTATTGAATTATTGTCTTTGACCGACCCGATCGTAAAATTCAATGTGAAACAGGGCGCCTTATGCGCCACTAGTCGATGTTATTTAAGACCTACACATTACAGCGCGCTTACATCCG
>NW_018455576.1:0-420 GCF_002113885.1 Mizuhopecten yessoensis
GTCACTTATAAAAATATGCTGTTGCATATCATCTTTGTTATCTTGAAACAGAAGGCTAGTTGTTATACTTAATTCGTGAAGACGTGAGGTCAAAAGAATAGAAACACATAAGTATTGTAGTGAGAACATCTTTAACTGAAGTTAACAGTACAGTGAGGGGCAGAGGGATACTGTCCTAGACGTTGTGTGCCCTCGTGGAATCATGCACCCTATTCGGCGTAGGAATATCGACAATCAGAACACTAGAGTATGTACTGTTGGGTGACCTTTGAGAACCAGGCTACGAATATAATACAGCATGTTGGGTGACCTTTGGGAACCAGGCTATAAATAGAGTATATATTGATGTGTGACACGGGGGAACA
Source organism: Mizuhopecten yessoensis (assembly GCF_002113885.1). NCBI lineage: Eukaryota > Metazoa > Mollusca > Bivalvia > Pectinida > Pectinidae > Mizuhopecten > Mizuhopecten yessoensis. Next base: position 366 of record NW_018455576.1, read on the forward strand.
ATGGTATCATTGATAATAAAATTTGAGGTTCTTATATACCGCTTTATCACAACCT
>NW_018455577.1:0-421 GCF_002113885.1 Mizuhopecten yessoensis
TTGTATCTAACTCAGTACGGGTAAAAGAGAGTAATTGATGTTGTAAATGACCTGGTCCGGGAAAAAGAACCCTATGGATGTTGTAACCAACCCAGACCGGGTAAAAGAGAGTAATTGATGTTGCATCAGACCCAGTTCGGGTAAATGAGAGCTTTTGAAGTTGTATCTCACTCAGTCCGGGTAAAAGAGAGTAATTGATGTTGTATCTGACCCAGTCCGGGTAAAAACAAATATTGATGTTGTAACCACCCCCGTCCGGGTAAAAGAGAGCAATTGATGTTGTATCCAACCCCGTCCGTGTAAAAGTGAGTTATTGATGTTGTATCTAACTCGGTCCGTGTAAAAGAGAGTTATTTATGTTTTATTTAACCCATTTCGTGTAAAGGAGAGTTATTGTTATTGTATCTAATTCAGTCCGGGT
>NW_018455578.1:0-421 GCF_002113885.1 Mizuhopecten yessoensis
CTTACCCCATCTGTCTACATCACATTGATGTAATAGGTCACTTACTTCATCTGTCTACATCACATTGATGTAATAGGTCACTTACCTCATCTGTCTACATCACATTGATACTATAGGTCACTTACCCCATCTGTCTATATCACATTGATACTTTAGGTCACTAACCCCATCTGTCTACATCAAATTGATGTTATAGTTCACTAACCCCATCTGTCTACATCATATTGATGTTATAGTTCACTAACCCCGTCTGTCTACATCATATTGATGTTATAGGTCACTTACCTCATCTGTCTACATCACATTGATGTTATAGGTCACTNCTAACCCCGTCTGTCTACATCATATTGATGTTAAAGGTCACTTACCCCATATATCTACATCATATTGATGTTATAGTTCACTTACCCAATCAGTCTGT
>NW_018455579.1:0-421 GCF_002113885.1 Mizuhopecten yessoensis
CTACAAAGGGTGGTACAGCTTCTAGGTCTTGTTTGTCTCTACCTAGTAAGGGTGGTACAGCTTCTAGGTCTTGTGTGTCTCTACCTACAAAGGATGGTACAGCTTCTATGTCTGGTGTGTCTCTACCTACAAAGGGTGGTACATCTTCTATGTCTGGTGTGTCTCTAGCTACAAAGGGTGTTACAGCTTCTAGGTCTTGTGTGTCTCTATCTACAAAGGGTGGTACAGCTTCTAGATCTTGTGTGTCTCTACCTACTACAAAGGATGGCACAGCCTCTAGGTGTTGTGTGTCTTTACCTCCAAAGGTTGGTACAGCTTCTAGGTGTTGTGTGTCTTTACCTACAAAGTGTGGTACAGCTTCTAGGTCTTGTTTGTATCTACCTTCAAAGGGTGGTACAGCTTCTAGGTCTTGTGTGTCTCT
>NW_018455580.1:0-421 GCF_002113885.1 Mizuhopecten yessoensis
ATGTTTCAGCAAAGTTCAGCAATGTTTCAGCAAAGTTCAGGAACTCAATACCAGCAAATTACAGGAATGTTTCAGCGAATTTCAGGAATGTTTCAGCAAAGTTCAGTAACTATACCAGCAAATTACAGGAATGTTTCAGCAAATTTCAGGAACAATTCAGAATTGTTTCAGCAAAGCCAACTGCTATGCATAAGCAAACCTTAGCAAATCTCAAGAAGACAAGAATTACACAAACACTGATGATCACTACGGTACAGTAGTTATAAATATACATATGATCAGTGAATAAAGTATATATATATCTATAATTTGTGTGATCATGTCTTGTACTAATTCCCTAAGGAACTCTATCTAAATCAGAGATTTATAAAGATAGATCGTTATAAATCTCTGATTTAGATAGAGTTCCTTAGGGAATTAG
>NW_018455581.1:0-421 GCF_002113885.1 Mizuhopecten yessoensis
TGGATGCTGCACTTTACTGTAACCTGGACAATGGATGCTGCACTTGATTGTAACCTGGATGTTGGATGCTGCACTTTACCATAACCTGGACGATGGATGCTGCACTTTTCACCANACCTCGACGATGGATGCTGCACTTTTCACCATAACCTCGACGATGGATGCTGCACTTTACCGTAACCACGACGATGGATGCTGCACTTCACCATAAACTGGACGATGGATGCTACACTTTATTGTAACCTGGACGATGGATGCTGCATTTTTCACCATAACCTCGACGATGGATGCTGCACTTTACTGTAACCACGACGATGGATGCTGCACTTTACCGTAACCTTGATGATCGGATGCTGCACTTTATTGTAACCTGGACGATGGATGCTGCACTTTTCACCATAACCTGGACTATGGATGCTGC
>NW_018455582.1:0-421 GCF_002113885.1 Mizuhopecten yessoensis
ATAGTCACACTCTAAGATGGGAATAACAGATTCGTTATTATAATCTATCCCTGCAACGGGAGGGGGACATATTTACTTTGATAGTCACACTCTAAGATGGTAATGAACGATTTGTTATTATAATCCCCCCCCCTACAATGGGAACGGAACATATTTCCTTTGATAGTCACACTCTAAAGATTTGTTATTATAATCCACCCCTGCAACGGGAGGGGGACATATTTACTTTGACAGTCACACTCTTAGGTGAGAATAACAGATTTGTTATTATAATCCACCCGTACAATGGGAGGGGGACATATTTGCTTTGATAGTCACGCTCTAAGATGGGAATGACAGATTTGTTATTATAATCCCCCCCCCCTACAATGGGAACGGAACATATTTACTTTGATAGTCACACTCTAAGATGGGAATGAAC
>NW_018455583.1:0-421 GCF_002113885.1 Mizuhopecten yessoensis
ATGAACTGAGACAGGTGTGTGACTACTGAATATGTCATGTTGTAGTCAACAGTACACATCACTCCCAGTAATATTGATGCCTAGAACATTTACCTAAGTGATAAATGAACTGAGACAGGTGTGTGACTACTGAATATGTCATGTTGTAGACAACAGTACACATCACTCCCAGTAATATTGATACCTAGAACATTTACCTAAGTGATAAATGAACCAAGACGGGTGTGTGACTTTGTTTTTAAAGGAGATTTAATAATCATAGAATTGACATTATCGCATCTGATGTGACGTTCGGTAGTAAGGTGATCATTATTGTCAAACTGTAGGCAGAATGTTAAATACTTTGTTAGTAAGGTTATCATTATTGTCAAACTGTAGGCAGAATGTTAAATACTTTGATAGTAAGGTGACCACTATTGTC
>NW_018455584.1:0-421 GCF_002113885.1 Mizuhopecten yessoensis
TTCCACTACACACATGACAGGTGTTTCTTTACACTACACACACGACAGTTGTTTCCTTACACACTACACACATGACAACTGTTTCCGTACACTACACACATGTGACAGGTGTTTCCTTCCACTACATACATGACAATGGTTTTCTTACACTACACACATGACAGGAGTTTCCTTATGATACACAAATGACAGTTGTTTCCTTACACTACACACATGACAGTTGTTTCCGTACACTACACACATGTGACAGGTGTTTCCTTCCACTACACACATGACAGNACACACATGACAGGAGTTTCCTTATGATACACAAATGACAGTTGTTTCCTTACACTACACACATGACAGCTGTTTCCTTACACTACACACATAACACCTGTTTCCTTACACAACACACATGACAGGTGTTTCCTTACACTAC
>NW_018455585.1:0-421 GCF_002113885.1 Mizuhopecten yessoensis
ATACAGCTTGGTCACTGATTACCTTTTTAGAGTTGTTCCTTCTTCGACCACCAGAGCAAGAGAAGCTTTTCATCTGATGGAACCTCTATTTATATACCTAGCCATCCAATGAAATGCCTTCTTTCATTAGCCAATCAAAACTACTCTTACTTCCTAATTACAAAGAAATAACTAAAGCAAGCCTATACTAACGATCATTTATTGAACAATGTAATTAACACAGAATCATCCGCTTCATTACCCACGCCTCTGATTCAATGCGTCCCGCATTCACAGTAAGTAAAAGAGCAAATGTATATTTTTGTTTTGTTTTGTAAATGTCTTTGAATCACTCAGTCGAACCATTCTTCTTCCTCAACCTTGACAACAGATTTCTCATTCTCCGTGTACGATGTCGTTGTCTTTATGGTTCTCCTGTGGT
>NW_018455586.1:0-421 GCF_002113885.1 Mizuhopecten yessoensis
TAGTTTTCACCCTATCTTCACTGGTTTAACCTGAAGGCCGTGAAACATTAAAAGTAGTTTTTTAACCTATTATACAGGTTTAATTTCTAGACCGTGAACTTGACAGTAGTGTCTACCCTTTCTTCACAGGTTTAACCTGTAGACCATTAAATGTTAACAGTAGTTTTCACCCTGTCTTAACAGGTTTAACTTGTATGCCGTGAAATGTTAACAGTACTTTTCACCCTATCTTTACTGGTTTAACCTGTAGGCTGTGAAATGTAAAAAGTAGTTTTCACCCTATCTTCACTGGTTTAACCTGAAGGCCGTGAAATATTAACAGTAGTTTTTTAACCTGTTATACAGGTTTATTTTCTAGACCGTGAAATTGACAGTTGTGTCTACCCTTTCTTCACAGGTTTAACCTGTAGACCATGAAATG
>NW_018455587.1:0-421 GCF_002113885.1 Mizuhopecten yessoensis
ATGTTACGGTGTGGTTTTTACACATTTCTACACATACAATGTTACGGTGTGGACTATACACATTTCTACACATACAATGTTACAATGTGGTCTATACTCATTTCTACACATACCACATTTCTACACATCCAATGTTACAGTCTGCTCTATACACATTTCTGCATATACAATGTTACAGTTAAACATATTTCTACACATCCAATGTTACGGTGTGGACTATACGCATTTCTACACATACAATGTTACGGTGTGGACTATACACATTTCTACCCATACAATGTTACAGTCTGCTCTATACACATTTCTACACATCCAATGTTACAGTGTGGATTATACACATTTCTACACATACAATGTTACAGTGTGGACTAAACATATTTCTACACATCCAATGTTACAGTGTGGTCTATACACATTTCTA
>NW_018455588.1:0-421 GCF_002113885.1 Mizuhopecten yessoensis
TTTTCAAAATGAATGATTTTGCCCAGCAACAGATTCAAGAATATTATAAAAAACAAAACAATTACAGGTACATTTTGTATGTATTAAAATGGGTAATGTTATGATTCAAAAATTATATTATACTATTGAAAAAAATGTACGAGCTGCGCTCCCTGAGTCATATTAAGTACACACTAACGTGTAGACGAAGTGTTGACTGGCTGTACATATCACTATCGGTCGAAGTATTACCACCCTACCCTAGTATCCAAATATGCGCCACTGTGAATAAGTATCTCCAGCTGGAATCTTTGGACCCGAGTTGTGCTTTTTTGATGAGTCTGTAGTTAAAGGACTCTAACATCTACAAGATCGCCAGGCTTTAATAAGAGCGTAACTCTCGGGCGCCGAAGGCGCCCGAGCGAAGCTCTTTAATGGTAAC
>NW_018455589.1:0-421 GCF_002113885.1 Mizuhopecten yessoensis
ACAACAGTAGTGTGAGTAAAGAACACTTACACGTTATCTGTCTCGTTGTCTCTTAAAGTACTATGAGTAAATTACACTTCACATTATCGGTCGTTGAGTTTCTTACAGCAGTACTGTCAGGAACTACTACTTACACGTCACCTGTCGTGGTGTCACTAACTACAGTACTGTGATTAACGAACACTTACACGTTATCTGTCTTGGTGTCACTAACAACAGTATTTTGAGTAACGAACACGTACACGTGATCTGTCTTGGTATCACTAACAACAGTACTGTGAGTAACGAACACGTACACGTTATCTGTCTTGGTGTCACTAACAATAGTACTGTGAGTAACGAACACTTACACGCTATTTGTCTTGTTGTCACAAAAAACAGTACTGTGAGTAACGAACAAGTATACGTTATCTGTCTTGGT
>NW_018455590.1:0-421 GCF_002113885.1 Mizuhopecten yessoensis
ATCTATTAGCATTCTGTATATATATCGTGGGACACGAGATCTATTAGCATTCTGTATATATATATTGTGGGACACGAGATCTATTTCCATTCTGTATATATATATATATATTGTGGGACACGAGATCTATTTCCATTCTGTATATATATATTGTGGGACAAGAGATCTATTGGCATTCTGTATATATATTGTGGGACACGAGATCTATTTGCATTCTGTATATATATTACGGGACACGAGATCTATTGACATTCTGTATATATATTGTGGGACACGAAATCTATTGACATTCTGTATATATATTGTGGGACANACATGAGATATATTGGCATTCTGTATATATATTGTGGGACACGAGATCTCTTTGCATTCTGTATATATATATTACGGGACACGAGATCTATTGACATTCTGTATATAT
>NW_018455591.1:0-421 GCF_002113885.1 Mizuhopecten yessoensis
ACGCGGATACCTTCAGCACTCCTCTCAAACTCTGATCGTTTTAGCTCTCCTCTAAAACTCTGATCACTTCAGCACTACTCTCAAACTCTGATCACTTCAGCGCTCCTCTCAAACTCTGATCACTTCAGCACTCCTCTCACATTCAGATCGCCTCAGCATTCCTCTCAAACTCGGATCCCTTCAGCACTCCTCTCAAACTCAGAACGCCTCAGCACTCCTCTCAAACTCAGATCACTTCAGCACCACTCTTTTACTCTGATCACTTCAGCACTCCTCTCAAACTCTGATTACTTCAGCACCCCTATTTTACTCGGATCACTTCAGCACTCCTCTCAAACGCGGATCACTTCAACACTCCTCTCAAACGCTGATAACCTCAGCAATCCTCTTAAACTCTGATCACTTCAGCACTCCTCTCAAA
>NW_018455592.1:0-421 GCF_002113885.1 Mizuhopecten yessoensis
ATCAGCCCTGACTGACCCCCCGGGGATGATGGGTGGGGCCAAAAACGGTCAAATCGACTGAAATAACAAAAATCTTCTTCTCAAGACCCAGATATGGTAGACTCAAATACTCTTCATAGATGGAAGGGTCTTAAGGTGCTTTACCAAAATTGTAAATTTCTTGACCTTGGGGTCTCACGTTTTCCCCTGCGGAGGGGGTAAACTTTACTATAGTTTATATAGGGAAATCACAATTTTGACCAAAATTTGTTTAATTTCCATGGAAGTAATTCAATTTAGGTTAGCATTATCAGTATTATGTAGCAGTTTGATAGTATGCACATATCAGCCCTGACTGACCCCCAGGGGCTGAAGGGTGGGCCAAAAAGGGTCGAACTGACAGAAATTTCAAAAATCTTCTTCTCAAGACCCAGATATGGTA
>NW_018455593.1:0-421 GCF_002113885.1 Mizuhopecten yessoensis
TGAAATTTCATAATGGACTATTCTAACCTTTGAATTGGAAGAGTTAAAATGTATTTTCAGGGGTAAATGATTTAATGTAAAAAGTAACTTTTTACCCAGGCAGTTTCACTGATGGACAGTTAGCTTTAGTTGCTGGTGGAATGGGAGTTACTTCCCCTCATTCACTGCAGTGGTGAACAAAGCATTGCAAACCTGTCTGGCAAAATCGCACATGCATGTGTGGTTAAGAACTTAAGTTTTTATCTGGCATTGTCCAAAGACAGATAGCCTTTCAAAAATTTCCACAGACTTTTACTGTATTTTCTTCACCTAAAATCACCAAAAATGAGTTTGGACTGGCTACCATTTTGAAAATATCAATTTTCCCCGAGCTTTATAGACAAAAACGAATCAGTCGGCCAGATTAAGCATACCCCATATT
>NW_018455594.1:0-421 GCF_002113885.1 Mizuhopecten yessoensis
AAGAACATGACCTGTAGCCAGAAGTGACCATTACTCACCAACACTGTCCAGTCCATAGAAGAACATGACCTGTAGCCAGAAGTGACCATTACTCACCAACACCCTGTGTCCAGTCCACAGAAGAACATGACCTGAAGCCAGAAGTGACCATTACTCACCACCACTCTGTGTCCAGTCCACAGAAGAACGGGACCTGTAGCCAGAAGTGACCATTACGCACCAACACTGTCCAGTCCATAGAAGACCATGCCCTGGAGCCAGACGTGACCCTTACTCACCAACACTCTGTGTCCATTCCACAGAAGAACATGACCTGTAGCCAGAAGTGACCATTACTCACCAACACTCTGCGTCCTGCCAACAGAAGAATGGGATTTGTAGCCAGAAGTGACCAGTACTCACCAACACTCTGCGTCCTGCC
>NW_018455595.1:0-421 GCF_002113885.1 Mizuhopecten yessoensis
TACTGCGGTAGATATTGTTGTTGTAAGTTAACGCTGTGGTAGATACTGTTGTTGTCAGTTGGCATTGTGGTAGATATTGATGTTGTAAGTTGGCACTGTGGTAGATATTGATGTTGTAAGTAAACCCTATGTTAGAAATTGATGTTGTAAGTTGACGCTGTGGTAGATATTGATGTTATAAGTTGATACTGCGGTAGATATTGTTGTTGTAAGTTAACGCTGTGGTAGATATTGTTGTTGTTAGTTGACGCTGTGGTAGATATTGTTGTTGTAAGTTGACGCTGTGGTAGATATTGTTGTTGTAACTTGACGCTGTGGTAGATATTGTTGTTGCTAGTTGGCACTGTGGTAGATAATGTTGTTGTAAATTGACGCCGTGGTAGATATTGTTGTTGTTAGTTGACGCTGTGGTAGATATTAT
>NW_018455596.1:0-421 GCF_002113885.1 Mizuhopecten yessoensis
TGTAAATGATTGTAATACACGTCCAAACATACGTACAGTGTAAATAATTGTAATACAATTCTAAACATACGTACAGTGTAAATGATTGTTATACACGTCCAGACATACTTATAGTGCAAATGATTGTAATACAATTCTAGACATACTTACAGTGTAATTGAATGGAATATACTTCTAGACATACGTACAGTGTAAATGATTGTAATACACTTCTAGACATACTTACAGTGTAAAAGATTGAAATACACGTCCAAACATACGTACAGTGTAAATGATTTTAATACACTTCTAGATATACTTACAGTGTAAAAAATTGTAATACAATTCTAGACGTACTTACAGTGTAAATGATTGTAATACAATTCTAGACATACGAACAGTGTAAATGATTGTAATACACTTCAAAACATACTTACAGTGT
>NW_018455597.1:0-421 GCF_002113885.1 Mizuhopecten yessoensis
ACCGATAGGGACGTGAGAAGATGATAAACCAATAGGGACGTGAGAGAAGATGACAAACCAAAAGGGACCTGAGAAGATGATAAACCAATAGGGACGTGGGAAGACGATAAACCAATAGGGACGTGAGAAGATGACAAACCAAAAGGGACGTGAGAAGATGATAAACCAATAGGGACCTGGGAAGATGATAAACCGATAGGGACGTGAGAAGATAATAGACCGATAGGGACGTGAGAAGATGATAAACCGATAGGGACGTGAGAAGATGATAAACCAAAAGGGACGTGAGAAGATGATAAACCGTTAGGGACGTGAGAAGATGAAAAACCAATAGGGACGTGAGAAGGTGATAAACCGATAGGGACGTGAGAAGATAATAAACCGATAGGGACGTGAGAAGATGATAAACCGATATGGACGT
>NW_018455598.1:0-421 GCF_002113885.1 Mizuhopecten yessoensis
GGGAACTGTTAATCCTTCACTTATTGTGTTAACGACAGAAGGGGGTCTGTCATACCTTCATTTATTGTTTTAACGACAGAAGGGGCAACTGTTAATCCTTCACTAGATGTTGATAGCGGCAGAAGGGGCACTGTAAAACATTCAATTATTGTGTTAACGACACAAGAGGGACGGACTTTTAAACCTTTAAACACTCATTATGTTAACGACAGAAAGGGTACAGACTGTAAAACCTTCACAGGTTGTGTTAGCGACAGAAGGGGGAGTGTCAAACCTTCACTTATTGTGTTAACGACAGAAAGGGGAGTGTACAATCTTCACTCATTGTGTTAACGACATAAGAGGGACGGACAGTTAACCTTCACTCATTATGTTCACGACAGAAAGGGGACGGACTGTAAAACATTCACAGGTTGTGTTA
>NW_018455599.1:0-421 GCF_002113885.1 Mizuhopecten yessoensis
TAACTTTTCTCGGAATTGTTCTCGAAGAAGCCAATCGTCCAGGTACGCATGAGGATGGAACATCTGACTCCTCAGATGACCTAGTACTACCGAGATTATCTTGACAAATACCCTTGGTGCTGAAGAGATTCCGAAAGGGAGAGCTACGAACTGGTAAGCTCCACCCTGGAATGCAAATCTTAGATATCTCTGACTTTCTACATGAATAGAATACTTGAAATGTTGGTATCTCACAAACTGATTTAGCGGTTTTAAATTTAGGATGGGTCTGCACCCCCCACTCTTCTTGGGGACAACAAAAAGGGTGTTGTAAAATCCCGGTCCTGGGTCTGATCCCAGTTCTACTATTGCCCCTTTTACAAGAAGGGCCTCGATTTCCGTTACGAGTACCTGAGCTTTCTGTTTGTTTGATGGAACACTG
>NW_018455600.1:0-421 GCF_002113885.1 Mizuhopecten yessoensis
GATGTGGTGTTGTATTAAAATAATGTACATACGTATCTTAAACTCGAAACATTTTTTTAAATCATATTGACCCAAAACATTGAAAAGTGTCAAAGATCAAGTAATTTGTTTTAAGGTCTGCATGGATGTATAAAAGACATAACATATATATATAATATATAAGGAAAATATCTGTCACATGATTTTAGTTTTTTATTAAAATCAATTACTTGAACTATCAAACATAACATCCACTTATCAAGAAGAAAGGGGTATAGAAATACACAAAAATAAGATAAATACATTTTAAAAAGTAGTAACTAAATTGTTTTTGTTTTGTTTATCAAAAATAGATACTTTCATTTATACTTGCACGTATAAACACAGAATCTAGTGCTATTCTTAATACACATCTTGTACCATGTGTACTGAATAAAATTTA
>NW_018455601.1:0-421 GCF_002113885.1 Mizuhopecten yessoensis
AGGTGGCCTAATGGAAAATCAGATCTATATATATAAAACAAAAATGTTGCTGGTAACAAGTGCCTCAAAAATCTTGTCTTTCTTCCATGACTTATTCAGGTGACACAAAAATGAAAGATATGAACTTAAATTTTTATACTTTTCTTCTGAAAATACTTACATGGGAATGTCATTCTGTCGCTTCCTCTTCTGTCCAAGAGTCTTCTTCTGTTGAAGAAAATGTACTCCAATAATTAGAATATTACAATAAAATCATAGTTTCTATATATATATCCATCATGGTCTTCCCACTCGCTCCTGGTACATCAAACATGTCTTTTAGCACTTTTGTGCTTAAATAATGCGAAACTAAATCATAACCAGTAGTATTTGGTTTTGTTGTAATGACACCTTCATTTTGTCAGACTATTAAATAATTACA
>NW_018455602.1:0-421 GCF_002113885.1 Mizuhopecten yessoensis
AAACAAACGGTTTAGAGGTTACCATGAGTTAGGGTAACACAGCCACTCAAACGGTTTAGAGGTTACCGTGAGTTAAGGTAACACAGCCAAACAAACGGTTTAGAGGTTACCATGAGTTAAGGTAAAACAGCAAATCAAAAGGTTTAGAGGTTACCATGAGTTAAGGTAACACAGCCAAACAAACGGTTTAGAGGTTACTATGAGTTAGGGTAACACAGCCACTCAAACGGTTTAGAAGTTACCATGAGTTAGGGTAACACAGCCACTCGAACGGTTTAGAAGTTACCATGAGNTATGAGTTAGGGTAACACAGCCACTCAAACGGTTTAGAAGTTACCATGAGTTAGGGTAACACAGCCACTCGAACGGTTTAGAAGTTACCATGAGTTAGGGTAACACAGCCAATCAAACGGTTTAGAGG
>NW_018455603.1:0-421 GCF_002113885.1 Mizuhopecten yessoensis
GGGGATGTTGTGGTGAAAAAGAGAGGACTGAAGGGGACGTGGTGGCGAATGAGAGAGGACTGAAGGGTACCTGGTGGTGAATGAGAGAGGACTGAAGGGGACGTGGTGGTGAATGAGAAAGAACTGAAGGGGACATGGTGTTGAATGAGGTAGGACTGAAGGGGACGTGGTGGTGAATGACAGAGGACTGAAGGGGACCTGGTGGTGAATAAAAGAAGACGGAAGGGGACGTGGTGGTGAAAAAGAGAGCATTGAAAGGGACGTGGTGGTCAATAGAGGAAGACGGAAGGGGACGTGGTGGAGAATAGAGGAAGATTGAAGGGGACGTGGTGGTGAATAGTGGAAGACGGAAGGGGACATGGTGGTGAATAGAGGGAGACGGAAGGGGACGAGGTGGTGAATAAAGGAAGACGGAAGGGGA
>NW_018455604.1:0-421 GCF_002113885.1 Mizuhopecten yessoensis
ATCGGATATCTACCCTATCCACATGCCCGATGCCTTCAAATGTTTTGGTCTCCGATCTTTTATCGGCGACTACAAAGTGTTGGCAAGAGTTATGAAGGACTGCTCGATTCTTATTTCACCCCTCGATAATGCAGTAGCAGGACACGAGTCAAATGAATTGATCAGATGAATTGATCTGTGCTTTCGACAAAGCACAAAAAGCACTGTTATCCAACCGTACTATCACACTGCCTTGACCCCAGGACCAGCTCTGGATCGTGACTGATGGTGCAGTAAAGAATCCTGGTCTAGGAGCTACTTTCTATGTCACACGTGAGGGAAAAACTGAGCTTGGCTGGTTCGTCAGTGCCAAATTGCGGAAGAACCAAACTCGGTGGCCATGCGAGATAGAAGCGCTCTCTATTGCAGCTGCGATCAAACA
>NW_018455605.1:0-421 GCF_002113885.1 Mizuhopecten yessoensis
TGGAAAATAATCTTTATTTCAAAGACAAAGTAAGTGAAACTAAGAGAAAAAAAACGTATCGCAAAATATCTTATGATCGTACACAATTGTGCTACTATCGGTTATGTGACAAAGAGATCGCTTGAACTTTCCGACTCCATGTTAGTTCGGTAGTACTTCAACATCAACCTGACCGGGGTAATCTTACTAAACACGAGCTACTTCTAGACTATCTCCGATTCCTCTTAATCTCGTGTCGTGGTCAATATGGCGTCCGCCAATACGTCAACTCTTTTAGCAACACTGCATCTTTACTGTGTAGGTACATTGTACATGTATCTATATTGAAACTGCTGTATTTATTAATGTTCGCGTTATCCAAAGAATATTATAAAAAGGGATCCTTCGTTCTTAAATCACTTTTTTGAGTATGTCAGTTATT
>NW_018455606.1:0-421 GCF_002113885.1 Mizuhopecten yessoensis
CTTGTCAACCATATACTACCCGCTTTATTCTGATAGACGTATTTAATACCATTCCTCCCACTACACTCTTATCAACCATATACTACACGCTTTATTCTGATAGACATGTTTAATAGCATACCTCCCACTTCACCATTGTCAACCATATACTAGACGCTTTATTCTGATAGACCTGTTTAATATCATACCTTCAATTACACACTTGTCAACCATATAGATAATATACTACCCGCTTTATTGTGATACACGTGTTTAATACCATACCTCCCACTACACCCTTGTCAACCATATACTACCTGCTTTATTCTGATAGACGCGTTTCATACCATACCTCCCACTACACCCTTGCCAACCATATATTACCGGCTTTATTATAATAGACGTGTTTAATACTATACCTCCCACTACACCGTTGTCAACC
>NW_018455607.1:0-421 GCF_002113885.1 Mizuhopecten yessoensis
CCTAGTGAGACACAATAGCCAGGGTCATATGAGACAGGTGCCTAGAACGACAACAGCCAGGGTTATATGAGTACGGGTAAGTTAGACAGACAACAGCCAGGTCATATGAGGAAGGGTGCCTAGGGAGAAAATAGCCAGGGTCATATGAGTACGGATTCCTAGGGAGACAACAGCCAGGGTCATATGAGGACGGGTGTCTAGGGAAGCAACAGCCAGGGTCATATGAGTACGGGTTCCTAGGGAGACAACAGCCAGGGTCATATGAGGACGGGTGAGTTAGACAGACAACAGCCAGGTCATATGCGGCTGGGTGCCTAGGGAGACAATAGCCAGGGTCATATGAGTACAGGTTCCTTGGGAGACAACAGCCAGGGTAAAATGAGGACGGGTGAGTTAGACAGACAACAGCCAGGTCATATGA
>NW_018455608.1:0-421 GCF_002113885.1 Mizuhopecten yessoensis
AACTTTTTACCTGTAGTACCTATTTTTCAAAAAGTTGGATAAATGTGAATGAACCTGTGGTAGCAAGTGACCCTACCACAGTCCACTGCACACATAATCCCCTTTCATGGCCAATCATGATTACATGACCAGGAAAGGGGGTGTGCCCAATGGACTGTGGTCACAAATGCTGTAAGAAAGGGGAATTAATCAATCTGTGAGTAACGATGAAGTCAATATAGTGGAAAGGATAAACTTAGTTGACACATGTTAAAATAAGGGGGAAAATGAAGTTAAAAATGTTAATTTCATGATTGAAAAACACAACAAGATTTCCTTATCACGTGAGAGGATAAGCATTTCCTGGAAAAATTTATAAAAGTTTATAATCTTTAGCAGCTGTTCCTTTATACAAAATTGCACATTCAAATATACCATTCAT
>NW_018455609.1:0-421 GCF_002113885.1 Mizuhopecten yessoensis
TCGCCATTTTTTCCAGAGGGGAAAAAAGAAAGAAAATAATTTACCTTTAACCAAAACTGGCATGACCTAAAACCTGGCTGTATCACTAGTAAAATATTCACTAGGTATAATTAGGGTATGTAATGAACTGTTGTGAATATTTGTCCACAAGTTTCACATATATAGCGCAGATTTGTGTACAGGTGTATACATTATCTCATCCGAGTCCTTTTCCTCATTTTTCCAGGTACAATAAAGGAGAAGCCTCAATGGAAGAATCAGGAGAGAAACCGTACAAGTGTGATGTCTGTAGTAAGGAATTTTCTCAATCATTCAGTCTACAGAGACACAGACGAGTACATACAGGAGAGAAATCATACCAGTGTGATGTCTGTTATAAGGAATTTTCTCAATCATCTACCTTACAGAAACACAGACGAGT
>NW_018455610.1:0-421 GCF_002113885.1 Mizuhopecten yessoensis
TTGTTTTAACTAACTTGTTTACGACATTGATTTAAAGTACTTGTTAACATCATTGATTTAAATATTTTGTCCGCATCATTGTTTAAACTAACTTGTTCACGTGATTGATTTAACGTACTTGTTTATGTCATTGATTTAAAGTACTTGTTTACGTCATTGATTTAACTGACTTGTTTACGTCATTGATTTTTAAATACTTGTTTACGTCATTGATTTAAAGAAATTGTTTGGGTCATTGATTTAGATATTTTGTCCATGTCATTGTTTTAAATAATTTGTTTACGTCATTGATTTAACTAACTTGTTTATGTCATTGATTTAAAGTACTTGTCCACGTCATTGTTTTAACTAACTTGTTTACGTCATTGTTTTAACTAACTTGTTTACGTCATTGATTTAACTAATTTGTTTACGTCATTGA
>NW_018455611.1:0-421 GCF_002113885.1 Mizuhopecten yessoensis
GACATTCACTCAGTGTAGCTGTAGAGTTATCAGATGTGAAGGTATTTGTGTATAGACATGTAATCAGTGTAGCTGCAGTGTTATCAAATGTGAAGGTATCTGTGTATATACATGTACTCAGTGTAGCTGTAGGGTTCTCAGATGTGAAGGTATCTGTGTATAGACATGTAATCAGTGTAGCTGCAGTGTTATCAAATGCGAAGGTATCTGTGTATATACATGTACTCAGTGTAGCTGTAGGGTTATCACATGGGAAGATATCTGTGTATAGACATGTACTCAGTGTAGCTGTAGGGTTATCACATGGGAAGATATCTGTCTATCGACATTTACTCAGTGTAGCTGTAGGGTAATCCGATGTGAAGGTATCTGTGTTTAGACAGGTACTCAGTGTAGCTGTAGTGTTATCACATGGGAGGGT
>NW_018455612.1:0-421 GCF_002113885.1 Mizuhopecten yessoensis
TTCTGTGTTGTAGTTGTCTGTGTTGTAGTTTTCTGTGTTGTAGTTTTCTGTGTTGAAGTTGTCTGTGTTGTAGTTGTCTGTGTCGTTGTTGTCTATGTTATGGTTGTCTGTGTCATGGTTGTCTGTGTTATGGTTGTCTGTTGCGTAGTTGTCTGTGTTGTAATTGTCTGTGTTGTAGTTGTCTATGTTATGGTTGTCTGTGTTATGGTTGTCTGTGATGTGGTTGTCTGTTGCGTGGTTGTCTGTGTTGTAGTTTTCTGCGTTGTGGCTGTATGTGTTGAAGTTGCCTGTGTTATGGATGTCTGTGTCATGGTTGTCTGTGATGTGGTTGTCTGTTGCGTGTTTGTCTGTGTTGTAGTTTTCTGCGTTGTGGCTTTATGTGTTGAAGTTGTTTGTGTTATGGATGTCTGTGTCATGGTTG
>NW_018455613.1:0-421 GCF_002113885.1 Mizuhopecten yessoensis
AATCTGGTTACTTCAGGTGAAGTAGTATAGAAGAATGCCACAAACTACTTTTTTCAAAGGTTAAATTCAAAGACTAAACCATAAGTTATAGCAATCTACTTTTGTACGAGACACTCTGCCACCACAATATGCATTTGCATACAATCTAGTTAATCCAGATGAAACAGTATAGAAAGTATTCCCCTCAAAAACTTATTAAAAGGATAATTTCAAAGGTCAAATCACAATCACAGTGACCTACTTTTTGTATGTTGCATTCTCCAAACCCAATATGTAGTTGCACACCGAATCTGATTACTTTAGGTGAAAACGTAAAGAAAATATATCACTGACAAACGTTTTTCAAAGATTAAGGTCGAAGGTCAAAACATGTCACTGTGATTTGCTTTTGTATTTGACACTCCGCCATCACAAGAAGTAT
>NW_018455614.1:0-421 GCF_002113885.1 Mizuhopecten yessoensis
GAATGCTTGTGGACCATACTTGCCCTTCAGATATGATGTTATACACACTGAATAATAGAAAGACCGACACGTTAAGGTCATAGGAGTGTATTGATAAACGAAATAGGAAGTATATCCCTAGTTGAAAATCCAATGTAGGGAGACAGTATCACAATTTCCGCATTTTCTGATGTTTTATATTAAACTGGTGAATATTTTATGTTTATTATTGACAGAACAGTGTGTTCTCTCAATATTAAAGTATTTCAAAGCAATCCAGACATTAATTCAGTTGTTTTTCATCAATGAGTCACATGTGTCCATTTTTCTATACTTCAGGAAACCAGCTACCTATTTCACTACTATGAATTTTTCAAAAAAGATAACTCATACTTGCAATTACTATGATTATAAAATGTCAATTTTTAATCGTTTATAGATA
>NW_018455615.1:0-421 GCF_002113885.1 Mizuhopecten yessoensis
TGACGATGGAGACGGTATTATGTAGTACACCATTAGTTGTGGGACAAAAGAGACAGTATTATGTAGTACACCATTAGTTATGTGACGATGGAGACGGTTTAATATAGTACACCATTATTTATGTGACGATGGAGACGGTATTATGTAGTACACCATTAGTTATGTGATGATTGAGACGGTATTATGTAGTACACCATTAGTTATGTGACGACGGAGACGGTATTATGTAGTACACCATTAGTTATGTGACGATGGAGACGGTATTATGTAGTACACCATTAGTTATGTGACGATGGAGACGGCTTTATGTAGTACACCATTAGTTGTGGGACGAAAGAGACAGTATTATGTAGTACACCATTAGTTATGTGATGAATGAGACGGTATTATGTAGTACACCATTAGTTATGTGATGATTGAG
>NW_018455616.1:0-421 GCF_002113885.1 Mizuhopecten yessoensis
ATATATACAGTTCAGGTCAGGTGTACACGTGTGTTGTGGTATGAGGTCGCAGCGCAATAGAGCTCTCGGAAGGTCACGGCTGCCCCATGTCACGTCAGGGGAGACAACTCCTACCTACGTAGGTAACATTGTTACACTCCTCCAAATTTTTAAAACTTCACTACACACAATCAATTCTGACGCCACAATTATATACACTATATACAAAATATTGGGTTCCAGCACGATACAACACGACTGGGAAAGCCAAATATCCAGAGATTTTACACGGCATGAGTATCACCTGGGCCTTGATGGAGTCTTAATGTCTAAATCTTATACAGCTCCTTGGCGTTCCTGGTCACCATCTCCAGTAGCTCCGGAGGACACATGTCCAATTGAACGGCCACTTACGTTGCTGTCTCTCAAATAAAGGCTGGGG
>NW_018455617.1:0-421 GCF_002113885.1 Mizuhopecten yessoensis
CTACCTCCTACGAATGTGCATGAGAGTTTCGTGTATTTCTTAAATCGATTATATAAGCCACAAAACACTTTATTAGCTCACCGGGTCCGAAGGACAAATGTGAGCTTATGCCATACCCTGGCGTCCGTCGTCCGTCCATCGTCTGTCTTCTGTCGTCCGTCGTCCGCACGTCAACAATTTCTTCAAACGACTTCTTCTTAACCACCGAGTGCAATTAAAATAAATTGACTGGAAGCATCCCTAGGTAGCTGGGATTCAAAATTTTACAAATAGCGGGGCTGACCCCCAGGGGGCTGAGGGGCGGGACCAAAAGAGGGCAATTTGGCTATATTTCTTTAAACGACTTCTTCTCTGGCACTAAGAGATGGATATCAAGCTCATGCCATACAGCAGCGTCCGTCGTCCTTCCGTCCGTCTAGTC
>NW_018455618.1:0-421 GCF_002113885.1 Mizuhopecten yessoensis
ATGTCTGGCTTTCTTATGTATCCTATTTCTTTGCCTCATCTTTAGAATTTTAGTAAATTTAGCTAGTGCGATTTATCCTTTCAAATGTCGTTCCATTTGATTTAGATGTTACCTAAGGTATAAACATACCACATTGTGATTTATGTGATTGCGAAATAATCAAAAATGTAGCCATATATCCAAAACATTAATTTCACTGCATCAAAAACCTGTTTCATCCTTCTTTGACTCATCGATGGTGTAAGGGACAAAATAAGTCTAAACTACCGTTGAAACAATAAGGAAGTTGTGTAAAAAACCTTAATTTCATGACTAAAAAATATAAAAGTATTGCTTACTTGCAACTAAATAATAATTTAAGAATGTACAATATGAACTATGTCGTTACGCGAAAGAGATTACTAAGGCTATCGAAGCTACA
>NW_018455619.1:0-421 GCF_002113885.1 Mizuhopecten yessoensis
GTGATAAGCTTCTTACATTTATCCCATAGCTAGCCCAAGCAGCTTGTGACCTTCATGGGGTGTCTTTGTGAACACTTATTGCAAGTCAGAGAAAATTACATTTATGTCCCAACGCCCTTGCAATTGTCATTTTGATCCTTGACATTTAAAAGTATAGAAACAACTTTTCGTCAATAATTCATTTTTGTTAAAGATGTTGATGATTTGATCAAAGCCCACAAGACTTTGTGATATTTGCAGCTTTGTTTTCTTGTATCTATTAGTGGATAATTACAGGATGTTTGGCAATATTTCATTCATTATTATGAAAGAAATAGTTGATCCTGAAATGACATATGTCTTAGTTTTCACATTTTATCCTTTTATGTTTTAACTAACAGTCGGGCTAGTTATTAATTCTATCTGTGGGAGGTTTGACCAC
>NW_018455620.1:0-421 GCF_002113885.1 Mizuhopecten yessoensis
CATTCGTCGCCATTTACTGTGGTCAAGTGCCCTCCCGTGTAATCTCTGTAACCTGCTATCTCTTCTTCGGTCAATTCTGAATTGAAAAAGAACATTCTAAGATACATAAAATGCATCACAGCAGTGAACTGCATCTTTTTTCACATTTATGATAGAATGGTGTATACACAGGTTCTGTTCAATGCTATTCTCTTGAAGCACGGTAAAGTATTTCATAGATATACTTGAACGAATCTGTGTTACAAACGGTATTAAATGTTAAAACAAAATGTGAAGAATTAAAATCATTGTTAGAAGCATTAAAAAAATAGAAAAACAACACAAGATTTACTATGAGCAGTCGGTGAAAGAAATTGCTATAATATTCATATATAAATAGCATGGTACGTAATATGGTCATGTTTTAAATGATTTATAAACA
>NW_018455621.1:0-421 GCF_002113885.1 Mizuhopecten yessoensis
GATAGTTGTCTTTAATTATGTTTACAAGAGCGTTTATATTTAATGGAATATGTATAACACTTTTGCCAATGGAAGTTTCTGTGGACATCATTTTCAAACAATTGATAAGGAATCTCAATTATCATTCTATGAGTGTCGCTTATAGAAAAGCTTTCTATGGTAACTGTGGTCTATAGGCTGGATATTCATAGCAGAAGTTTAGAATAACAAGCGCTAATCAAAACATATGATATTTATCAAAATGGCCGCTACATACTACTGACTTTGTAGCCCGATAACGAGAGGCGATAACTAATGTAGGGTCTTTGTAAACGTCATACGATAAATGAACATGCCTAGGTAGCATGTTATAATACAAAGATTAGTTTTGGTATGTTTACTACTATATGCATTTCACAGATTGTTACTCCTGAATAATAAT
>NW_018455622.1:0-421 GCF_002113885.1 Mizuhopecten yessoensis
AGCCGATAGTATAATAGCCGATTATACTAGTCTTCGTGTTTTGTTTTATTATATATATATAATACAATGTTTTATATTAAAACTATAATAATCCAAAATGTTCGTATCCTGAACACATGGTATACTCAGGTCGGTATTATTGACTTGTCTACGTTTAAGCTTTAATTACTAGATGTATGTAAACCATTTATAAGTAATTGATTAAACGTCCATGCCCACTGCACTGTAGCTTTTTCTTATATACAGTATCTTCCCCTCAATATCGTTTAGGATATAACTGTAGCACAGGTGGGCCCTAGACATACCCGCTAAGTAGGTAGCTCAGTCGGTTAGGATATAAATGTAGCACAGGTGGGCCCTAGACATACCCCCTAAGTAGGTAGCTCAGTCGGTTAGGATATAACTGTAGCACAGGTGGGCC
>NW_018455623.1:0-421 GCF_002113885.1 Mizuhopecten yessoensis
CCTGCCAGTGTTCCCAGGGTTACACAGGGGATGGCTTCCTCTGTACCCAATCAGATTGCCGCACCATACAGAATTGCCACATGTACGCAGACTGTTTCAATGACACGATCTTTGGAGGATTCAGATGTTTGTGTAGAAATGGCTACACAGGTTAGTCAGTTTGTACGAGACTGTTATGGTCATAATCTAGTACATTGTATTGTACAATGAAATTTAGATTAAAACATTTATCAATAGATAGCGTAATTATGATGCATACCATTTGTATATTATATTTTAAATTCAGAGCAATTATAAAGCGTGTGAGCGTCATTTGATTTAAGTATATAAATATATAGTTTGTATATAATGATATAGTAGGTATATAAATATATGATATGTATATAAATGTTTATAAATATATAGTACATATGTATGTATA
>NW_018455624.1:0-421 GCF_002113885.1 Mizuhopecten yessoensis
CATATTTCACATTTCAAAAGTTTATTGGTGTGGTGTTTCATGTGCCTTTCAAGATACTCAGCATCTTTGCAACTCTTTCCACAGACATCACAGTTAAAGTTTGAATCACCATATTTTCCGGTATGATAATTAACTGTTAGTAAATGATTTGCTAATCCTTTAACAGTATTACTTGATTTTCCACAAATACCACAAACATATGGTTTGCTCTCGTCCTTGTGAATTTCAAGATGTGTTCGAAAGCTGTCTTCAGATTTGTAAATATCTCCACATATATCACAAAAGAATTTTCTGGATTGGTTCTCATGCTCGTGAGCAAGTTTGTGGAAATCCAACACTCGTTTCCCCATAAACTTCGTCCCGCAAGTTTCACATGGGTGCACGCTATGAATTGAATTTATATGCTTCTTGAGAACAAGTT
>NW_018455625.1:0-421 GCF_002113885.1 Mizuhopecten yessoensis
ACTAACGTACAGGGTATGTAAAAAATAATTATGTCATTTCACTAATGTACAGGGTATATATATATATATAAATAATAATATCACGTCACTTACGCACAGTTTTTTTCTTTCTTTTTTTTCTTTTATATCATGTCACTAACGTAAGGGGTATATACAAATAATTAAATAATGTCAGTATGGTACATGGTATGGAAAAATAATTATACATTTGTATCGTGTTACTAACGTTCAGGGTATGTACAAATAATTATATCATGTCACAAACGTACAGGGTATATAAAATAATTATATCATGTCACAAACGTACAGGGTATTTGAATATAATTACATCCTGTCCCTAACGTACAGAGTATATACAAATAATTATATCATGTCACAAACGTAAAGGGTATATAAAAATAATTATATCATTTCACTAACG
>NW_018455626.1:0-421 GCF_002113885.1 Mizuhopecten yessoensis
AGTTTACACGCCAATAAACGTCAAAATTATGACAACCAATCCTTAAATAAAAGACAGCCACTATTTTTGTTTGCTGATACAAACAACAGTCAAAAATAACAACTCGACCAATACACGACTTCTAATACGTATACAATTTAACGTACATGTAGCAACACATAAACATTTAATAACATGTATTTCAATATTAAGCGTATATATATAAATACTTTCCAGTGTTTCAATCAAAATACATTTCCAGCATTTTGAGAATTTTTACACCAATTTCACAAAAATAAATTCTATTAATGTCTTGATGTAACAAACAATTGATTGCGACCGTAAACCTGATAATTATATTGTCGGAAAACCAAATCACAAAACAATGTTATCAAGTGGCACTTTTGACAAACAGCATTATCAACAAACTAATGAACCTATC
>NW_018455627.1:0-421 GCF_002113885.1 Mizuhopecten yessoensis
TGTCAACCCTTTAAACATGGCTCCAATTTCTGAGGAAAAAACTCTTTTTATTTTGGAATTAATAATCCTGAAAAAAGGGTCATAGTTTTTTAATTTTTGAAAACTGACATGTTGAAATATTTGTTAAGAACACCTTTTCAGACTTAAGTTTGCTGAGGTGAACATTTTCACTAGTTTCCTCATATTGAGAGAAAAATAATCCTGCTAATTGATGAAAGTTAAAAAAAAAAATCTTTCTTTAGTAAATTCAAACAAAAATTCTTTACCTATGTAAGCATATGTAAAATCTCTTCTGAAAATCAAATTTCAAATTAATGTTCTTGATATACAATTGTATTCAAATTAAAAAATAATCACTTTCAAAAGTCTTCTGATGCTGTGTCAGATCTAATTTTTTTTTTTTTTTTTTTTAAATTAAAAG
>NW_018455628.1:0-421 GCF_002113885.1 Mizuhopecten yessoensis
CTTTTGGTAATTAGCTTCTAAGTTTGTACTATCTAAATTTGATTAAGGAATATCCAATATTAAAGGATATTTAATGTTAACATACTTCCAACCAAATTTTGCCTATATTCATTGCATAGTGTCAGAAAACAAGTGGCTCAAACAGATGAATCCTATATCCTCCCCAAGACCCCTGAAATTCGATCCTTCCGTTTGTATGTTTGTTTAACAATCACGTAAAATGTTTCCAATTAAATATAATTGACGGCTTTGAACCGACTCTTACTGTTACAATATATACAAGTCAGGACGGGATCAATATGACAGCAAAAATAATTCTTGGTTTGGTTTGAAGTTTTTGTTTGTGTAAAGCTACGTCCTATCAATACTATGATAATTTAACGTTGTGCCGGGATTTGGTTGTGGATGAACTCCGGAGAAA
>NW_018455629.1:0-421 GCF_002113885.1 Mizuhopecten yessoensis
CTGACCATTGTCCCACTAGCTTTAGACTGACCATTGTCCCACTAGATTTAGACTGACCATTGTCCACGGTCTTGAAATAGCCGTCAAATCAAGGTCATTCATTAGAGTATTGATCTTTGACGAGGTGATCTCTGTGAGTGATTGTGGTCAGTGGTCAGTGGTCAGTAGTCCCTAATTACATAATTATATAAACCTGGTACAGTTCCATTGGTCCTGTATCTAGATCAGGCCGAAGGTGCTATATAAATTCAGTACACTTGTACTGAGATTGCAGCCTCTAAATAAACATTGTAATCACCACTGATCATGAAACAACTCCCTAAAGCAATTATTTTGCCAAGTCAGGAAAGTCAGTTTTCAAAACTGTAATGGGACATTTTGTCTCCATTGGACCCTTATGATACGTTTACCCATTTCACTC
>NW_018455630.1:0-421 GCF_002113885.1 Mizuhopecten yessoensis
ATCTTTCTTACCTTGATGATAGCGTTTCTCTGCAAGAAGTATGCCCAGAAAGATC
Organism: Mizuhopecten yessoensis; assembly: GCF_002113885.1. NCBI lineage: Eukaryota > Metazoa > Mollusca > Bivalvia > Pectinida > Pectinidae > Mizuhopecten > Mizuhopecten yessoensis. Next base: position 56 of record NW_018455630.1, read on the forward strand.
TGGAGGAAATGGCCCCTGCCCTAGTGGAGAAGGACATACCAGATGACAGTGATGTTCACAATGTTGATTCTGTTAACATTGATGATGGTACGTGTGTCTACCTTTAAAAGGTTCGAAAGTAATAAATAAAACTTGAAAACGTTGCTATTATGGTGTTTAAAAGAGATGAATTTGGAAAATAGTTAGTAATATAATTTTGTTATGGACACTTCATTGTATAGAGGTCTGCTTTGAGATACAATGATTTATTCCAGATGCACACTAGCAACCTATTCAGTATGGAATTTCAATAATGCATGTAGGCTTAACATCTCTTTTATGCCAATAGGATATATCCATTGAAATGATAGTTGAACTTATATCGTT
>NW_018455631.1:0-421 GCF_002113885.1 Mizuhopecten yessoensis
TGAACATTACCTGGCCATTAAAACTTTATCACCTTAGAATTTAATAGTTGCCAGGTTTTTAATGATGAGCTGAACTATAACAAAATAACTGGATATAATCATAAGACTTGAATACATAATTCATTTAATTGTTCCAGTAATAATAGAATTTAAAGTCACTTTACTCTTAGAAGTCAAGACACACACTTATCAGTCTTTGATATCTCATAAAGTTTTAAAATTAATTAACGAATAACTAGGATTATTTTTGAAGTTATGCACTTTATACTAAACAAATTGTGTGCTTAATTCGCAGATATCTGCAATTCAATGTGTTTCTTTGTTTAAACTCAAAATGCTCTGAAGAAGAGGCTCACTACAATGGAGTTAGGGTACATTCGCATATCCGGTTTAAACGGTTGAACCTGTACAGAAAACGACA
>NW_018455632.1:0-421 GCF_002113885.1 Mizuhopecten yessoensis
AAGCAGGAGACGCTAACTCTGGACTCGTGTATATCTTTCCACTGTGTGTGAGTGTTTTGCTAGAAAAAGGCATGATATAAAAGCATGAAGTGGAATCAAACGTGAAAAATACTTTTGAAGTACTAATTTGACTCTTCAGCAGCAGGGCATTGAAAAGGTATGGTTAACAACACCTGAAATAAATCTACAAATAATTAGTAAAATTACGTGTGGAAAACAACAGTGATATCTGTTACTGAGGTTGTAGTGTATTTGACTGTCCGGGTATTTCTGTCCGTCCACCTCTGAGATAAGTATAACCCTTTCGGGAATCCCCGTCATTGTTAAGTGTATACAATAATTAGCGAGATATATAGAATGCAATTAATCTACGTGATTTGATGACACAATTACAACGAGTTGTGAATTCAACCCACATCCA
>NW_018455633.1:0-421 GCF_002113885.1 Mizuhopecten yessoensis
ACACACACACACTCAGATATACAGATTATTTAAATGAAAATGGCTTTTGTATCACTGACTGTAAATTGAAAATTTATCATGATAAATCAGATAAAAATTGTCAATTATACAAAAATAAAAACAAACGATCAGATGATCTTTGAATGTAAATATGTGTATTATACATGTATGGATAGTGACCCCGTGTTCCCATGCAGATAAAAATGGATTGTATTATAATGTAATTATACACACTGCTGATACACCAGCCAGCTAGCTGGGATGTAAATATATATATGTTACAGGCATAAAATAACACATCTGTCACCACTAATTCATAACAGGAAGGAACAGGACAACTATAGTAAGCTTAGTTATAATGGTGAGTTGACTGACTGCATTTCATGCATTATGATTATCATATACATATATATGTGTTTGG
>NW_018455634.1:0-421 GCF_002113885.1 Mizuhopecten yessoensis
CTGTTTTAAATAGGGTTGCAAGTCTACATATGCTTGCTTCAACAGTCCGGCCATTTTATATTTTACATAGTCAGGTCATACAAGCTCAGTATGTCCTAAATCTAGATGGAGGTTCTAATCGTCTCATCTATCTGTTACTTGGCAATATGAAAAATCCTTTTTGTTAACCTAAGTAAGGTACTTACTTGCACTGCAGGCCTTCCCATCTGGTTTCAGTGTTCGACCAAAATCGCACTGGCAATAAACTGTCGTATTCCTCCGAAAACATAAGTCGTCACAGCCTCCATTACTTATTTTACATGGATCTGAGAAAACAATAAAATGTCGTCATTACAAAATACTGAGGTTATGTTTAAGATTCTTTGACATCTGGACAGACAGATATGTAGCATTGTAACAGCACAGAGACAGACGTTTGTGA
>NW_018455635.1:0-421 GCF_002113885.1 Mizuhopecten yessoensis
AAGGCAAAATATGTGAAAATGAAATTGGGTTTTTATCACCTTTAATGTCATTCAAGAACATTGGACTAATGTGGTAACTGAAGTATCAAAATGTTACTAATAAACTTATTTAAAGCAAGAATGTACCTTAATCCTCAGGAACAGAAAAGAAGAGAAAGAGATTCGGGTAGCCTTGGTTCACAGAGGTCATCAGGTATGTTTTCATGCGTTCATATCCAAACTGTGTTTTTAGTAATTTACACGTCATGACGACTTTAATGACACAGCGTGTATACTGCAATTAATGTTTAAGGGCGGGTAGCCCAAGGAATTGGATTTGTCGTCCATCCGTTCGGGATTCGGGGCCGAGTTGGGGAAAAATATGTAAACCTTAGCTCATTCACCCATGAAGACACATTTGAACCCTTCCAATTCAAAGTTT
>NW_018455636.1:0-421 GCF_002113885.1 Mizuhopecten yessoensis
AGATACACAAGCTGTTGAGTTCTTCAAGTGGTTGTAGGGAGTAATTTTCTGATATGATGATGGTAGACTTTAAATCAACAAACACAATTAGTAAAAATAGGAAATAAGTCTGGTACAGGTAGACTTTGATTATTCTGCATCAAAGTGTGGGATATATGTAACTCAATCGGTTCTTAGAAACATCCAGATTTCCACGACTTATCATGTGTTTCAGGATGTAGAGTGAAAGGCAGACGTTCAATTGTGAAATAATAGAAAATGTCCAGAAGTTTGTCTTGTGATTATTGATGTGAAATATTTGAGTTATTTCTTAATTATATCCCTTACAACAAAGTTGGGGATATAGGGTATGTTGGAATCATCCTGACTTACCTTCTGCAATCTTGATACACAGGGATTACGCTTACTTTCGCTCTCTACA
>NW_018455637.1:0-421 GCF_002113885.1 Mizuhopecten yessoensis
AGATTATGTGACGTTAACAATTAGGTCTGGACGTTTAATGAACTCACCATCGAGAATATGACGTAAACAATCATGAATTGACGTTTAATGAACTCACCATAGAGGATGTGACGTAAACAATGACGTCTGGAACTTTTGCGAACTCACCATAGAGGATTTGGCGTAAACAATCACGTCTGGAAGTTTTGTGAAGTTATCATAGAGGATGTGACGAAACAATCACGTCTGGAACTTTTGCGAACTCGTCATAGAGGATGTGACGTAAACAATCACGTCTCGAAGGTTTTTTTCTGACTGACCATAGATGATTTGACATTAACAATAACGTCTGGACGTTTTGCGAACTCACCACAGAGGATGTGACGTAAACAATCCTGTCTGGACGTTTTGTTAACTCACCATAGAGGATGTGACGTAAACA
>NW_018455638.1:0-421 GCF_002113885.1 Mizuhopecten yessoensis
TGCCTGGCAGAAACGCTTATACTCTCATAGAGGCTATGCTCCCTCCGTAAGAAGTTATTCCGATATCCGTATTGATCCGCATCAAAAAGTGACGTTTCAGCAGTATTCACACTGGACAAATATTCTGAAAGCTTTGGTAAAAGGAAACACTAAATCGCTTACGGACACTTTCTCTGACTGCCAGAAAGGGGACCAACTGAGATCATATGTTCCAGCGTGTACATCGACGGTGAAAGACGTCAGTTCAGAAGTTAGAGATGGTGTAATCACAAAGCATTTCTGTGAGTTCAGTATGTCCTTCAACCATGCACAAATCATGTCATTACAAATTGGTGCAGAGCCCCAAAAGGGCGTTCTTGCACCGTACCCGGAATTACTAGAGTTAACAGACAATGTTAAATTTTGTTTGCAGCACCCACAG
>NW_018455639.1:0-421 GCF_002113885.1 Mizuhopecten yessoensis
ACGTAATTCTCATTCTCTGTAACTATCGTAATTCTTCAAACTTAGCATAATGCATACGAATAATAGAACAGATAGGCAGTTAACATCGTTTACGATGCCGTACGGTAGGTTCTAGCCACATGTAAACAGACTAGTTTGCCGATGTTTTACACAGCAATTAGCATCGGATGATTTGATGTGGTTGCGTATATTTTTTACTGCCATTTATATCTCATAAAATAAGTTAATATGACAGAATTCAGTCGTCCTAGATTATAGACTGTCAGCGAGATCTATAGTACATTAGTTTCATGTAGCAACCGATCGACTATATTTAATCCCCAACGCTCGGCCGCGCGGTGTGGGCGGCCCCCCGCGACTTCGCCCAGGTGAAATCGCCGAGTGGCTTTAATCCCTTTCGCCTGCGCGACGACTGTCGCCC
>NW_018455640.1:0-421 GCF_002113885.1 Mizuhopecten yessoensis
GGGAACAAACTAGCGGAATGCGTTTATTCGGGGACAAACTGGCAGTACACATTTTATTCGGGGACACTCTTGCAGTATACATTTTATTCGGGGACAATATTGCAGTATACATTTTATTCGAGGAAAATATGGAAGTACTCATTTTATTCGAGGACAATCTGGCAGTATACATTTTATTTGGGACAAACCTGCAGTATACATTTTATTCGGGACAAACTGGCAGTAAACATTTCATCCGGGGACAAACTGGTAGTATACATTTCATTCGGGGACAATCTGGCAGAAACATTTTATTGGTGACAATTTGGCAGTATACATTTCATTCGGGGACAAACTTGAAGTTTACATTTTATTCGGGAACAATCTTGCAGTATACATTTTATTCGGGACAAACTGGCAGTATACATTTCATCCGGGGACA
>NW_018455641.1:0-421 GCF_002113885.1 Mizuhopecten yessoensis
ACGTCTTAGTCTTTAGTAAATACTTCTCTAGGAAATTAGGTTTAGTTTAATAAATAAGTCGTAATTTTAGGTCATGTTAGATAACATTTTGATAAGGAACTAAAACATGATATAACACAATTAATAATCAAATATTGACGGGATCTTTGATGAACCGAGAGACTGAAGTTTTTTTCCCATTTTAGTTTTTACAATTGTTCACTTCTTTGTCATAAAAGAAACAGCATCATCATTAAGCATATCACATTTTTTTTAATTTATTTTTTTATTAAATTCTACGAATTACAACATTGTATAGATGAAAATGTACAAGAATCATCACAGATAGGAGACACTGCATTTTAAGGGAAATACCTGACACGTTGAATATTTTCTAACAGGAATAAAAATAAATTGAAAATTTTAAATGTTTGCTGTCGTC
>NW_018455642.1:0-421 GCF_002113885.1 Mizuhopecten yessoensis
CGTATCTCCTCTCTTTAATTGCCCGATATCCATCTGTTTGAGAAAGAGATAACAAAAACTGGGCGTATTAGATTAAGTATATGCTGATTGAATTATTCAACGTACATGCAAAAAAGTAGCTTTCGTATAGATACTCTTAGATGATCAGCTATCGCTTGTAAAACTAACAATACGTCGTTTGATAAGGTATGATTGTGAACTATGCTAGCTTTAGACGCCGAAGTAATTTAAGGATCCCTGTGCCATGGCGGACAAAACAACATAGAATTTCGATGTAATTCTTCATACATACGCTATATATCTTATTGGAACGGGGTCAGGGTATTTCTGTTCCGCATATCAGGTAGCTCATTTGGTTGAAGCAACTGTTCTGTGTTTTAAGAACCAGAGTTCGAATACTGGTCCTGTCCGTTGCAAATTT
>NW_018455643.1:0-421 GCF_002113885.1 Mizuhopecten yessoensis
AATTATTGCCAAACAGATTTTCTTATCTAAATGAGTTTTATTTTCTACTTGGAGACACACGTTGGACATGTCCTTCTTTACCTGTATTTTGACTATAAAACCCGAGTAAATAACACTCAAAACATTTGCATATTTTAAACCGACAAAACAGTGAACGACGAAAGGTAAATTTGTTGCAGTAAATTTGGTACGAGGCCTACCATTCATGTGTTACATAGTAATGCAGAAATGTACACTTATACATGTACATACTGACATCTGGAAAAAAATAGAAAAAATGTAAATGTTAGGCATGAATACAACCAGGCTACGTTAACGTAATGACGTTATAGAGCTACGACATTTGTGTGTGTGTGGTAGGAAAGGGGGAGCTATATACTGTACGGGGTTTAAGGGAAATTAGTATACTTTCGAGTTTTTA
>NW_018455644.1:0-421 GCF_002113885.1 Mizuhopecten yessoensis
CATTCTGAAACAAAGAAATCCATTGAAATCATAAACATTGGTTTATACAACAAAGTGCGTATTTTTAATAGAATAAAAGTGTTCCAACATTCGCATTCTTATTTTTAAAGTGTACTTTTTCCATGGAATAAAGGTGTTCCAACATCCACATACGTATTTGTAAAGTGTGCATTAACAATGGAATAAAGTGGTTCCAAAAAGCGATATGGGGTGCTGTGGCAGACATAAGGTATTCAGATTTGACACGGAAAAAAAGGATTAATCATCGCTTTAAGTGATTTTTGTTTCAGAATTAAAGGCATAACATATGACAGCCTTGAGTTTTTAAATAAGCAGAGAATGTCGGACTGTTACTCAGTGCTACTTTTACCACAAAAGAGAACGGTCGTGAAAATAAAGTATGTGTATCCTAAAATTTGAA
>NW_018455645.1:0-421 GCF_002113885.1 Mizuhopecten yessoensis
TTTATCCATAGTCACGTGTGTTTATCCATAGTTACCTGTGTTTATCTATAGTTATTTTTCCATGGTTGCGTGTGTCTTGCGGTCATGACCTTTTGTTTTGCCGATTAACGACGGATTTGATATCAACAGCAGTTTGAATAACACGAATGTTAGGAATACTCAGAGTGAAACAACCTCCAAAGATCTGTATTTGATATCGTCGATCCATGATGGCTTTTGTCAAATCATGAACGCAATAAAATGAGCGCAGTAAAGACATTTTTCATTTACATTTGTGGTATGGCACACAGTGTAATGTGATAATATAATAACCCATCAACAGCATACAGCTTAGAATTAATTAGTAATACATAGAAAAAACCCATCATAATCCTTGTTTATTAATTAACTATGTAGATATTGCTGTAATATGTAATAAACG
>NW_018455646.1:0-421 GCF_002113885.1 Mizuhopecten yessoensis
GGATGTCGCCATTATCATGTTTCTGAAAATATAGAACAAATCGAGGTAGTGAACAACATCAGAAATGAATAAAAATGGCGGAAATCATTTCATGAAAGTATACAATAAGTCTTGGTCAGTTAAAGTCCTCTATTTAACATCACAGAAATAATGAAACCGACTCTTACAACATTTTACTATTACTATGAGGTGATAAAACATTTGCCGATCAGATTATATGTCGTAAAACATCATCTGTAGCGTGCAAGAATATATATTTTGGAGGCTTGTAATATCATGAAGTTATAAAGGATGAGTGTCTATAAGACCCTTTTGTGGATCCCGGTATGTTCAGATTTTTACCTCCTTAAATTGTGCAAAGATGTCCTATTGTATTACTTGTGCAAAAACTAAGGTAAAAGTTTGAACGAAAGTTTTTTTT
>NW_018455647.1:0-421 GCF_002113885.1 Mizuhopecten yessoensis
GGGACAAGTACATGACGTCACAGACTTATTACTGGAGACAAAATGGCGGCTTTTTACATGAGGTTGCATGAAAATTATCGTTTTTACACGAATAAATGCCACAAATCTTGAATTATGTGATAAAAAGGATCTTTCATCCGTTTTCATTATATATGAAATTAATGAATCTTGTCACAAACTTTACATTTTTGCTCGCCAGAGGCTCGCTCAATTGAAAAATTATTAAGACTCGTTCCATAAATCCCATATGTAATGGAAACCCATGTAAGATCCTATATTTACATTCAGGGAAAAAACAGTAGTACAGCGTTATAGGGCTGTTCTAAAATTAAAGATGTGGAAGGGATGGGAAGTATCATCTTAAATAAAAACACTCACTTAAGTTTTACTTCTCTCATCATGTGATACTTACCATAAAAAA
>NW_018455648.1:0-421 GCF_002113885.1 Mizuhopecten yessoensis
ATCTAGAACGGAACAGCAGTATGGTGCAGTGTAGGGCTGTATCTATTACCAAATGTTAATGGTGCAGTCACATGTGTGTGTCTTAGGTTTATCTTCTTAACAGAGAAAAGATCTCTGACGAAGACGTCTTTGCTGGCTCAACTTGTGTCAAACATCTATAGTCTCGAGTTTTCCTCAACTTTGAGATTTTTTGTATTGGTTAAACATTGATTGACATTTTCTTAAACTTTGGGATTTTCAATTGAATTTTCATTTCTTGACTTTTCTTCAAATTTTGGATTTCCCATTAAAGCGCACTGAACGCATTTACTGTTTTTGGAATTTTCCATTAACTGATTGATGTTTTGGACTATTGCTAAAGAGATATTAGTATACTGTTATATGGTCTGTGTTCTGTTTCTGGTGTGCTGTGTCGTTTTAT
>NW_018455649.1:0-421 GCF_002113885.1 Mizuhopecten yessoensis
AATGATAAGTAACAATTTGAGCCTCGACCTGAACCAATGACTAGGTGTTCCCAACAATAAGTAACATTCTGTTTCCTATAAAAGATTGATTCCACATAATATTTTAAATGTGTTTAAACACTATTTTGTTTTAAAAGATAAGAGTATAATGTTGAAAGAGCATATCAAGCTTTTGAAAAAATGTTATATATATTTTTTTTTTAAATACTGCTGTTATAGCCCGGCTAATGGGATTTCATATTAATTATTTAATACCTGTAGACTAGATTATTAAAATATATACTGACCTTTTGATACAGTGAAAAAAAAAATGTTTTTCATTAACATTACAGAAAGCTGACAAATCTTTTATTAACTGTATGAAAGGGTTTAGTTTTATTCCCTGAACCATGAGATGGCAGAAAACATTATCTTTGTATAG
>NW_018455650.1:0-421 GCF_002113885.1 Mizuhopecten yessoensis
TAATATTGCAGTTTTAGGATACAGTCCGTTACAGGCAAAAATCATTCCATGATGATTAAAAGCAAAAGTGCCACCAGGTAAGCTGCCAGGATACGAGAAAACAGTAAACTTCTCATCGGTTGAGTCTTCTATGACGTGAGCACTGACCATATATCCAAAGTTTTTAGATTCTGGATCGCAGTCTTCGTTGTGACCTATCATTTTTACTGCCGGGGTGTTGATCATAATGTCGGAACATCCCAGGTTATCAGACTCCGGTGGCCAACTTTGCATTTCATTGAAATGACAATTGTAAACTTCTTTGGCAATATTTAGAATAAAAATATCCTCAAATGTCATTCCAACGCCATCTGCCATACCTTGTATCTCACGGATAAGATGTGGGAAGTTGTCACGCGCTCCCCGAAGGTAAACCTCTGCT
>NW_018455651.1:0-421 GCF_002113885.1 Mizuhopecten yessoensis
AGCCAATACTGGCTGGGCATTTTATAAATCATGCATTATTTTAGTGAACACTATTATGTATGTATTTTAAAATGTGTGACACGCTAATAAAATATCTATTGTTATTATTATTATTATTATTATCTATTATAGCCAACGGGATATTCCCTATCGGGGAAAGCGGTCAATACTTCATCTCTTACTGTTTACACTTCATACATTGTAAACATTATATAAATTCTGTTTGCTTTATATTTGTAATAAATAGTGATAATTTACAAACTTATGAATATTCCTTCATAGTAATTACAATAACTCCCGGAGACTATCCCCTCAATTGTGCACATTTATCATACACTACCTATCCAGTTGTAAAAAACAGGTGTATGATGCAGCGTAAATAAAGGGCCTGTTTCCAGTAATGTTAATTCTCCATAGGAGC
>NW_018455652.1:0-421 GCF_002113885.1 Mizuhopecten yessoensis
AACCAAACTTGTTATAGAGAATCTTTGGGCAAAGGGAATTGAATATTTATAAATGGCAATTGTTTTAATAATTCACTTTTTTTTCTTCAGAATAAATTCTGTATCAAATGGACAGATCCGAGGGGAGGCTTACACAACGGGGTGTATTGGACAGACAGGTAAGAAATGGACAATTATTGGCTTGAATTTTAATATCTACATCATGCACTGAAAGGTTATGTCATAAACATTTATACAAAATTTGGAGTACTAAAATTGCCTGCCTGTATAGAGCTCTCCAGGAGTATGAGGTTGGTCTTTAACTAAATACTTGGTGGGTGAATGTGTCCTATGCAGGTTTTATTTTTAGCCTGAGTTTCCTCTGGCCCTCACACCAGACATCTATTTATCAAAATGTCTAAGTCTGGTGTCAGGGCCAGAG
>NW_018455653.1:0-421 GCF_002113885.1 Mizuhopecten yessoensis
GGTTATTCAGAAGAAGTTGTTTAAAGTAAAAGGTTGACGCCGGACAGATGCCGGACGCAGCATCATGCCATAAGCTCACTTGGCCCTTCGGCCAGGTGAGCTAAAAATCAAAGTGGGGTACTCAACTTGGATAGCCTACATGTACATGTATAAGGGTTGATAAATAGATACACCAGCCAAAATCTACATTTATATTTCTTGATAAAAACTAGAAAAGTTCTGTAGGACATGAATGCCCCTTAACTCCCTTGCAAATAAGTGTCATTGTCTGAACAATAGTAACAATGACCTTGGCATTGATCTTAAAACTCTGAAACACGAGCTCATTTGAGCTTTGTAAAATGTTAATCAAAATCCCTTCATTTTTAAAGCTGCTAGATATACATCACTGAATTGAATAACACATTTCTATATATAGTAA
>NW_018455654.1:0-421 GCF_002113885.1 Mizuhopecten yessoensis
ACTATATGATACACAAGAAAGTATAATTTAGTTCAATGAATCATTTCAGCCCTGGATGCAAATATATGTACATTCGTTATCAAACAAATTACCTCGGATATTCCCAGGCTGGAGAAAAAGTCAGCATTGTCTTTGATGTTCTTAAGTCTTCTTTTCTCATATGTGCTAATTCCATCCTGAAACATGGACCATACAAAACTTACCCACTCACCATCCGTAACCAGTCATAGAGGAGTTATAATATAAACTATAAATCTATTTTACAACAATTATGAAACAAGTTGTTAACTTATATTAATCACTCTTGTTGGCTCGGACGTTAGCGTGTAGGGGTCTTAGTGTGGGAGGAAACCGGAGTACCCGGAGAATACCCACATGGTCGGGCAGGTGACTCCATACCTTTTCACGTCCGATCGGGGAA
>NW_018455655.1:0-421 GCF_002113885.1 Mizuhopecten yessoensis
AGATATTAAAGAGTGAGGCATATAGAGATTTAGGGGAGAGACATACAGAGATTAAGATGTGAAGCATACAGAGATCAAGGGGTTAGACACAGATATTAAGGAGTGAATCATACCAAGATTAAGGGGTGAGACATACAGATATTAAGGGGTAAGACATATAGATATTAAGGGGTGAGGCATACTGAGATAAAGGGGTCAGACATACAGATATTAAGGGGAAAGACATACAGATATCAAGGGGTGAGGCATACAGATATTAAGAGGTGAGACATACAGATGTTAAGGGGTCAGACATACAGATATTTAGGGGTGAGGCATACAGATATTAAGGGGTGAGGCATACAGATATTAAGGGGTTTGATATACAGAGATTATGGGATGAGGCATACAGAGATAAAGGGGTCAGACATATAGATATTAA
>NW_018455656.1:0-421 GCF_002113885.1 Mizuhopecten yessoensis
TTTATAAAACTACATGTCATGCTGGATTTGAGTACCTTGATGGGTCAGTGGAGAACCCATACCTTACCTTTAGAGATGTAGACAGAAACCTACCATCCGCAGAGAAAAAGAGCGAAGACTGTGCAGGGATAGAATACAGCCACTCACTCAAAGACATCTGGTGGGCAGACGAGAAATGTAACAAAGTGCTTCACTATATTTGTGTGAAAAGTCCAGGTTTGTGTTTTTATGCTTCAATAACGTTAATATCAAATTCTGTCAATATTTTGAAGTACATTTGGAGGATTGCTCCTTACAATTACGTTCTGTTGTAAGGTGTCGCTTTGGTTAAATACACACCGGATATCGCATATTCGAAAATTGTTAACAAAATATTTATTTGAATATTCCCCAAATCATTACAAGTAATAATAATAATAAT
>NW_018455657.1:0-421 GCF_002113885.1 Mizuhopecten yessoensis
GAACGTTACCTGGTAGAATATTACCTGGTAGAACGTTACCTTCAAGAACGTTACCTGGTGGAATTTTACCCGGTAGAACGTTAACTGGCAGAACGGTACCTGGTCGAATATTACCTGGTAGAACGTTACTTGGTAGAATATATCCTGGTAGAACGTTACCTGGTAGAATATTACCTGATAAAATGTTACCTAGTACATGTAGAATATATCCTGATAGAATATCACCTGCAAAAATGTTACCTGGTAGAATGTTACCTTGAAGAACGATACCTGGTATAACGTTAACTGGGAGAATGTGACCTGGTAGAACGTTAACTGGTAGAATGTTACCTGCAAGAACGTTACCTGGTAGAACTTTACCTGGTAGAATATAACATGGCAGAACGTTACCTGGTAGAATATTACCTGGTAGAACGTTACC
>NW_018455658.1:0-421 GCF_002113885.1 Mizuhopecten yessoensis
TAGGTAGAGACACACAAGACCTAAAAGCTGTACCACCCTTTGTAGGTAGAGACACACGAGACCTAGAAACTGTACCACCCTTTGTACGTATATTTGCTTTGTGTCAAACAAAATGCAACAGCAAGACCAGGAATTGAACCAGAGACTTTCGAGATCTATACGGGTGTTTTAACCCACGAATGACCGGAGGTATTTAAGTCGCAATTGAACATGTTCTAGATTATGGTAATTGTTTTTTCATCATCTAAGTCTAGGTTTTAAATCTCATTTTACTGCTCAAACAAATTCACGTGAAATCTGCCAATCCAAACTATAAATCTGGGACCAGTGGAAAGATCATGTGTGGTTTGTGATGGCCCATCTGTTATATATCAGGAGAATGGTTTAAGCTTTTTATGTCTTTCTGCAATGAGTCCACAGA
>NW_018455659.1:0-421 GCF_002113885.1 Mizuhopecten yessoensis
TATGGATATCAGGTTATTTGACTTACATTGTTTTGCTCGGGTGTTTCACTGTCCTGCCCCGGAAATATCCATGTCCTGACTTTGATATGTTACTGTCCTGGCCCGGATATGTAACTGTTGTGGCCCGAACCCAAGTTTCACGAACGTTCCTTAACTTAAAGAAATCTCCTAACTTACATAAAAAATAACTATTTAGAACAAGTACTTTGTAAACAAGAATAAGTTAGGAATATGGCGATACATATGCAAAAATATTGCATGATACACTTATATGTTTGCTAGCGTGGTAGTGACGTCACGGATGGATTGTCAATCATGTCATGTTTTGAAAGCAAGGTCATATATTCCAACCAAAATCAGCTTCTTATTCGTTCTAAATGCAGAGAAACACGGTTTTCTAATATACTGAACGTTAAATGAT
>NW_018455660.1:0-421 GCF_002113885.1 Mizuhopecten yessoensis
TTGATCAAAAACAAAACATGAGAAGTAGGTGGGGTAATTGCAAATCTTGCTAATGGAGCATATTTTTGACTATGTAATCGATCGCTTTAAAAAGTATCAATGCATTTTTATCGTAGCTACAATAAATGTGAATGGCAATTATCTGTTTTGTGTTGAGTAGTATTTGTGTCATTGCTGTTGATCATCTGCTTTTCTCAACTGATTGATAGTATTAAAACGTTGTTGTTAAATGTTCTATGTTACCTTAGCTTGTGCTTTCTTCAGTTCGTTCTCATTTTCTGCAATCTGTAAATGTTACATGCATTTAGTTATACACAACACTATTGAAGTTATAAGCAATAAAGGAAGCGCCTCACAAGTATTAAATATTTTTCACGTACAATACATCTAGTTTGCTGCATGAACTTAATTGAACTTAAAT
>NW_018455661.1:0-421 GCF_002113885.1 Mizuhopecten yessoensis
AATGGTATAACTACTGACACTAGTATATGTCAATCAGAACAGATCATCCTACGTTCGGTGCGTCAAACGCTGCAATATTTTAACAAGTTGTTGTGTATGATCTAAACAACATGAATTATTTTTGTAAGAATTTGTGATTCATATTCAAACTATGATTAAGTCTTGTTACCGATATTTATATTCAAAAGTTAAGATTTTATTTTTGAATCATGCGATTTGTATACTTAATCAATCTCGCGATTGGTTTTGTAAATTCATAATCCCGTTATTCATATTCTAAATCGTGTGCTGTAGACTTATGTTCTATATAATTTGCACTTGAGCGGTCGACGTCAATTTTATTTATATTTGCATGTCTCCCTCCTTCAGCTTAGTATATACGCAGTGAAAAAAGGCTCGGCGGATTGATACTTGTTTCAAA
>NW_018455662.1:0-421 GCF_002113885.1 Mizuhopecten yessoensis
CCCCTATGGCCAGCACCATCTTTATAGTGAGCCCCAGGGGTCATACAGACTTCATTTGTACAAAATATGATCACCTTGTCCTCCCATATATTTCAGACCAAATATGGTAAAGATTTGTGTAGTCCGTCAAAGAAAAGTAGTTTTTTAAAGTTCGAAATTATTTGTCTTTTATTTTTTATTTTGCACATAAATTTACAATGACAATGTCAAATTTCACAATGCCTAGCGATATTTCAGCAGCTGTCATATTTGTCTTTTTCCCCCCGACTGGGTCCTGAAGTTTGATTCTCTAGTCTCAAGGATGCACCATAGTATATTTGGTAGAAATTTTAATCGAAGTTGTCCAGATTCTAAGGCTATAAAGGAATAAGTTGAGAGACGACGGATGCTGCACTATTGCATATAAGCTTTTGGCTTAAAA
>NW_018455663.1:0-421 GCF_002113885.1 Mizuhopecten yessoensis
GAAAAAGAAAAAAACGGATGTCGGTAAATTTTAACTTTGCAATTTTTATTTCTTTAAATTTAAATTTTAAACACATTTAGTATATTATAGAGGATCTCACATGAGTTTCCATTTGGTCGCAACAACATTTATGTAATGGGTGTTATAACACTCATAACAGGGTAGTCATGTGATAAAAGTACTTTTTTATCGGATTTTTAGTAATTATCATAAATATAAAAATGTTAACTCTGCTGGTGAAGTATCAGTCCCTTAGATTGGCAACAGTCTTGTAGTCGGGATTTATGCTGGCGCAGCTTTTATGAAATATTTGTGTAAAATATGATATATGTTTTACCAATATGTGTACATATATGTATAACGCCATATAGGTTTTAATAGTTAAATTTTCCCTTTGCTGTATTTGAACAAAATTCGGATC
>NW_018455664.1:0-421 GCF_002113885.1 Mizuhopecten yessoensis
CTTGAGAAGAAGATTTTTGAAATTTTAGTCAATTTGACAGTAGTGATAAGTTTATCGATGAACCACAATGAACCACAATGACCTGTTTATTAATGAGCCACAGAAGTAATCAGTTTATTAATGAACCAAAGTAATGATCAGTTTACCAATGAACCAAAATGTTGATTAGTAATGAATCACATCAGTGACCTATTTATCAATGAACCCCTGTGGTGACCACCAAATGCTGATTGCTTTATCAATGAACAAGTGGCATTGAGTTAAGCAAATAACTGGTTACAGGCTCAGTAAATTAACCACAGACGTGACCAGTTCTATGTTACTGTTGTTGGGGAGATTTTACTTCCACCTCACTACCACACAGCTCGGTAACCCAGTAGACAATACCATTTCTACGATGTTTTACACAACTACCCAGGGG
>NW_018455665.1:0-421 GCF_002113885.1 Mizuhopecten yessoensis
ATCGCCTCTTCTTCCTTTTCCTCTCTCTTCTTTTCCAAATCCAACTATTCTCTCACCACCAACATCACTTACACTCACTCTTTCATCCCACACATCACCCTCTCTACTACCTGCTGCACTACCTCTGCCGAATCCACCCCCTCCGAACCCTCCTTTTGCTCTGCTGCCCCCTCTTCCACCTCTTTGCCCCCAAAACCCACCTCTTTCCTGTCCTCGCCCTGCCCTGCCCCTTCCCCTCCCTCTTTGTTCAAACTTTTGCTGGTGTGGAGACGCCATATATGTTGGTCCAGATGGAAGTAATCTGTCGTCTTGATTCTCATAGACTTGACCTCTTGTGGTGCCATGCATACTATTTTCGGATCCACGCCAACCTGTACCTGAGCCACGCCAACCCATTTCGGAGTCACGCCCACCTCTACCT
>NW_018455666.1:0-421 GCF_002113885.1 Mizuhopecten yessoensis
GTACGTCCAGTGTAACCCTGCAGAGAAAACCGGCACAGTATGTATACGTCTAGGGAAGCATGGTATACAACGTGAGATGGTATACAGTTTCTTATTGTAATTTGTATAAACAATAGCTTACTAGGTTCCCATGCCATTGAGTAATAAATGGTAAAACTCAAAGATAGATCATTATGTACGTCTGTAGCCGTACCATACAGATAATTTTGTAATCTTATTTAAATTTAAGGTTAATGCATTCAACTTCTACGAAAGAGCATTAGTGCCATGAAGATTTATTTTTCGTTTTTTCGCCTTACTAACTCGAAATTTCAAGATAATCAATCGAAATGTCGACTTGCTAACTCCAAATTTCGACTTACTAACTCGAAATTATAAGATAATAACTCGAAATTTCAAGAAAAGGATTTTCATGTAGTGG
>NW_018455667.1:0-421 GCF_002113885.1 Mizuhopecten yessoensis
AGAAAGTATTAAGTTTATGAATGAGGTCCTCGTCAACCCCAGCACACGCCTTCTCCAACACCCTAGCACCCTCCTCTTCCACATTAGCACTCTCTTTCACCCCAGCACTCTCCTCTTCCAACACCCCAGCCCCCTTCTCCAAAAGCAGTTTTTCTCCTTTGAATGATCTTAAAGAAATTCCTAGAATGCAAAAAAAGGAAGAATTAAAATACAAATAACAGAAATGAATTTTAAGGACTTTTCCAGGCAATAAATATAACCGGTACATGTATACATGTAATCATAGTATAACTAACTATAAATCACTTTATCTATGGTGGGGTTTCAAAAGCTTCTGTGACAAAAAAAATGAAATAATTTTAATTCTATGGAATTCCTAAACACAATCTGGAGTCATTGGATGATGTAGATGTTTTACTGG
>NW_018455668.1:0-422 GCF_002113885.1 Mizuhopecten yessoensis
AAGAAGTTGTTTAAAGGAAAAGTTGACGGACGAGGATGGACGACGGTCGCCGCGCCATGGCATAAGCTCACTTGGCACTTCGTGCCAGGTGAGCTTAAAATATCGCATATACAAGTAAAGTCTACAGTACAGATACAGCAAACATAAGAATAGTCTACAGTACATATACAGCATAGATATATATACAAGTGAAGTCTACAGTATAGATACAGCAAACATAAGTACAGTCTACAGTACAGATACAGCATACACAGGTATAGTCTACAATATAGATACAGCAAACATGTATAGTCTACAGCACAGATACAGCATTGATATATACAAGTAAAGTCTACAGTATAGATACAGCAAACATATGAAGTCTACATTATAGATACAGCATAGATATATATACAAGTAAAGTCTAGTCATAGTAAATAATA
>NW_018455669.1:0-422 GCF_002113885.1 Mizuhopecten yessoensis
CCCTGTTACACAGTACTGGTAGATACGACTCTGGGTAACAGTTATTTCCCCTGTTACACAGTGCTGGTAAATACGACTCCGGGTAACAGTGATGTCCCCTGTTACACAGTGCTGGTAGATACGACTCTGGGTAACAGTTATTCCCCCTGTTACACAGTGCTGGTAAATAAGACTCCGGGTAACAGTTATTCCCCCTGTTACACAGTACTGGGAGATACGACTCAAGGTTACAGTTATTTCCCCTGTTACACAGTGCTGGTAGATATGACTCAGAGTTATGTCCCCTGTTACACAGTGCTGGTAAATACAACTCCGGGTAACAGTTATTCCCCCTGTTACACAGTACTGGTAGATACGACTCAAGGTTACAGTTATTTCCCCTGTTACACAGTGCTGGTAGATATGACTCAGGGTAACAGTTA
>NW_018455670.1:0-200 GCF_002113885.1 Mizuhopecten yessoensis
GAATGGTCCCCCTAATGTTAGTGTAAATACACTAATTGTATGGAAATGTCCCCCTAATGTTATTGTAAATACACAAACAGTATGGAATGGTCTCCCTAATGTTAGTGTAAATACACAAACAGTATGGAATGGTCCCCCTAATGTTAGTGTAAATACACTAATAGTATGGAATGGTCCCCCTAATGTTAGTGTAAATACAC
>NW_018455670.1:211-422 GCF_002113885.1 Mizuhopecten yessoensis
GTTAGTGTAAATACACAAACAGTATGGAATGGTCCCCCTAATGTTAGTGTAAATACACTTACAGTATGGAATGGTCCCCCTAATGTTAGTTTAAATACACAAACAGTATGGAATTGTCCCCCTAATGTTAGTGTAAATACTCTTACAGTATGGAATAGTCCCCCTTATATTGGTGTAAATACACTAACAGTATGGAATGGTCCCCCTAATG
>NW_018455671.1:0-422 GCF_002113885.1 Mizuhopecten yessoensis
GAATTCCTTATAAAGTGTATAAGAAGTGCCCACGGCTTTTGAGGACTCTATGGCAGTTACTGAGGAAAGTGTGGAAGAAGGGGAAGATACCACCATGTTGGCAGAAGGCAGAGGGATGTTTTGTTCCAAAGGAGAAGGACTCAAAACACATCGGGCAGTTCAGGACAATCTCCTTGCTGAGTGTTGAAGGCAAGATTTTCTTTGCAGTATTGGCAAGAAGGATGACATCATACATGATGACCAATGGATACATTGACACATCAGTACAGAAAGGAGGTATCCCAGGCTTTTCAGGTTGTGTGGAGCATACCAGTGTGCTCAGCCAGCTAATCAGATAGGCCAAGTCCAGCCGAGGGAATCTGACAGCAGTGTGGCTTGACCTGGCAAACGCATACGGATCAATACCACATGAGCTGATTGAA
>NW_018455672.1:0-422 GCF_002113885.1 Mizuhopecten yessoensis
TTATGGTGAGCTAGGTCGTTTTCCATTAAAAATAACAAGATATTGACGAATAATAAAATATTGGCTAAGGATAGTATGCGATTCAACAAGCGATCTTGTTAGATCAGTATATAACATCTTGTATCAGGACGCTGAACAGTTCCAAACAAAATTGGGCTAGTGCGGTAAAAGAACTTCTTTTTACGAATGGTTTTGGATATGTTTGGTACATGCAGTCTGTAGGTAGTATAGAAGCCTTTATGCATTTATCTAAAATTAGAATTAAAGACATTTTTGTTCAAAATTGGCAGAGGGAATTATCTGGCTCTACTAGAGCAAGATTTTATGTTAATCTTTCTAATAACTTCGAATATAAACTATATCTCGACCTTTTCAATATAAAAAAAGTTTCGTATAGCGTTAACAAAATTTAGAGTCTCTTC
>NW_018455673.1:0-178 GCF_002113885.1 Mizuhopecten yessoensis
TGTAGGGACACAGTAAACGTTTACTTTTTTGGCTGTCTGTAGGGATACCGTAAACGTTTACTTTGTTTGGCTGTCTGTAGGGACACGGTAAACGTTTACTTTGTTTGGCTGTCTGTAGGGACACGGTAAACGTTTACTTTGTTTGGCTGTCTGTAGGGACACAGTAAACGTTTACTTT
>NW_018455673.1:226-422 GCF_002113885.1 Mizuhopecten yessoensis
TGTTTGGCTGTCTGTAGGGACACGGTAAACGTTTACTTTGTTTGGCTGTCTGTAGGGACACAGTAAACGTTTACTTTGTTTGACTGTCTGTAGGGACACAGTAAACGTTTACTTTGTTTGGCTGTCTGTAGGGATACAGTAAACGTTTACATTGTTTGGCTGTCTGTAGGGACACGGTAAACGTTTACTTTGTTTG
>NW_018455674.1:0-422 GCF_002113885.1 Mizuhopecten yessoensis
ATGAGTACATCATTGACTCAGATGATGTGTACATCATTGACTCAGGCTCAGATGATGTGTACATCATTGACTTAGACTTAGATGATGAGTACATCATTGACTCAGATAATGAGTACATCATTGACTCAGATTCAGATAATGTGTACATCATTACTGAGACTCAGATAATGTGTACATCATTGACTTAGACTTAGATGATAAGTACATCATTGACTCAGATTCAGATAATGTGTACATCATTGACTCAGACTCAGAAAATGTGTACATCATTGACTCAGGCACAGATGATGTTTACATCATTGACTCAGATAATGTGTNACAGATGATGTTTACATCATTGACTCAGATAATGTGTACATCATTGACTTAGATAATGTGTACATCATTGACTCAGATAATGTGTACATCATTGACTCAGATTC
>NW_018455675.1:0-422 GCF_002113885.1 Mizuhopecten yessoensis
ATTTCTTTTTCTATACCTCAGCGGATTTAATCATTGTTATCATATAATGGTTTTAGAAATTTATAAACTGATCAGAAAAAACCCATATTTCTTTCGAGTAATATATTAATTTATAAAGAAAGGTCAGGTGTTGTATTAATGCAATCTTGGCGTAAACATCATGAATTTCTTTTCTACAAACGACTCTCTTAGTGTCCTGAGTCTTTTACGGGCCACTGAGATCACAGGTACGAAAGCCTATCATGATTCACTGCTGACCTTATTAAATGATCAATTAGTGTATATTACTGACTAACTCTTCAATACATTTTGTCGTGTTCTATTGGCAATTCTTAGATACTTTGCCAAATTAGCTATTTCCTTTATAGGTCACTTGAGACTTTTGTCCGTCGTCGTCCGTCGTCCGTCGTGCGTCCGTAAAC
>NW_018455676.1:0-422 GCF_002113885.1 Mizuhopecten yessoensis
TAGTGTACACAATGATGACATTAACGGGTTTTGTGTTACTTATATTCCCAAAGAATATGTAATATTTAGTGCATATGATTATGATATTAACTGGTTTTGTGGTACTTATATTCCCACAGACTGTGTTATATTTAGTGTACACGATGATGACAGTAACGGGTTTTGTGTTACTTATATTCCCACAAAATGTGTTATATTTAGTGTACACGATGATGACAGTAACGGGTTTTGTGTTACTTATATTTCTACAGAATATGTAATATTTTGTGAATATGATGATGCTATTAACTGGTTTTGTGTTACTTATATTCCCACAGAATGTGTTATATTAAGTGTACATGATGATGCTATTAACTAGTTTTGTGTTACTTATATTTCCACAGAATATGTAATATTTAGTGTACATGATGATGACATTAACT
>NW_018455677.1:0-207 GCF_002113885.1 Mizuhopecten yessoensis
ACATAATAATACCAGATACAGAACAAATATCATTCATACAGAGAATCAATGTATACCAGATACAGAACAAATATCATTGATAAAGAGAACCTAATTAATACCAGATACAGAACAAACATCATTGATACAGAGAACCTAATAATGCCAGATACAGAACAAATATCATTGATACAGAGAACCTAATAATACCAGATACAGAACAAATAT
>NW_018455677.1:219-422 GCF_002113885.1 Mizuhopecten yessoensis
ATACCAGATACAGAACAAATATCATTGATACAGAGAACCAATTTATACCAGATACAGAACAAATATCATTGATACAGAGAACATAATAATACCAGATACAGAACAAATATCATTGATACAGAGAATCAATTAATACAAGATACAGAACAACACCATTCATACAGAGAACCTAATAATGTCAGATACAGAACAAGCATCATTGA
>NW_018455678.1:0-422 GCF_002113885.1 Mizuhopecten yessoensis
ACTACACTGGGGGACATAAAAAGTGGTCTCTTAACACAGGTGGTCCCTTTTTACAGGTTCAGTTCACAATGAAATCACTACACTGGGGGACATTAAAAGTGGTCACCTAACACAGGTGGTCTCTTTATACAGGTTCAGTTCGCAATTCATTCACTACAATGGGGAACATTCAAAGTGATCATTTAACACAGGTGTTCTCTTTATACAGGTTTAGTTCACAATGAAATCACTACACTGGGGGACATTAAAAGTGGTCACTTAACACAGGTGGTCTGTTTATACAGGTTCAGTTCACAATGAAATCACTACACTGGGGAATATTAAAAGTGGTCACTTAACACAGTTGGTCTCTATACAGGTTCAGTTTACAATGAAACCACTACACTGGGGGACATTAAAAGTGGTCACTTAACACAGGTGGT
>NW_018455679.1:0-422 GCF_002113885.1 Mizuhopecten yessoensis
CAAAAGGCATAGGGTACTGATATTGGGCCTGTAGCATGCTGGGATAAATTGCTACTAAGTTTGTTCAAATGAATGACCTTGATCCACTTTCAAGGTCACTGGGGTCAGATATATTAAAATCTTCAAACAACTTCTTCTCATTAACCAAAAAGCCCAGAGTACTTATATTGGGCCTGTAGCATGCTGGGATGAAGGACCACCAAGTCTGTTAAAATGAATGACCTTTACTAACTTTCAAGGTGACAGGGGTCAAATGTCGTAAAATCTTCAAACGACTTCTTCTCAATAACCAAAAGGCCCAAGGTACTGATATTGGGCCTGTAGCATGCTGGGATGATAGACTATCAAGTTTGTTAAAATGAATGACCTTGACCAAGTTTTAAGGTCACAGGGGTCAAATGTCGTAAAATCTTCAAACGACT
>NW_018455680.1:0-422 GCF_002113885.1 Mizuhopecten yessoensis
TTACCCGTAGTACAGTGTATGTACAGGTGGGTTGATTACCTGTAGAACAGTTTATGTACAGGTGTGTTGATTACCTGTAGTACAATGTATGTACAGGTGGGTTGATTACCTGTAGAACAGTTTATGTACAGGTGGGTTGATTACCTGTAGTACAATGTATGTCCAGGTGTGATGGTTACCCGTAGTACAGTGTATGTACAGGTGGGTTGATTACCTGTAGAACAGTTTATGTACAGGTGTGTTTATTACCTGTAGTACAATGTATGTACAGGTGTGATGGTTGCCCGTAGTACAGTGTATGTACAGGTGGGTTGATTAGCTGTAGTACAGTGTATGTACAGGTGTGTTGATTACCTGTAGTACAGTTTATGTACAGGTGGGTTGATTACCTGTAGTACAATGTATGTACAGGTGTGATGGTT
>NW_018455681.1:0-422 GCF_002113885.1 Mizuhopecten yessoensis
AAGAGTTATTTTCCTTTTATATGTCCTTTCAATATTTGTCCCAACTTACATGTGTTTTATATGAAGTCAATTACTTTTTAGTTTTGACATACATGGGTTTTATTTAATGTCAATTACTTTAAGGTTTTAAACGGGCTTTATATGAAGTCAATAAATTTTAGTTTTCACTTATATGGGATTTATATGATGTCAATTACTTTTAAGTTTACATAGGTTTTATATGATGTTAACGACTTTTTCGCTGTTACTAGCATATCTTTTCATATGATACACGGGCTTTATATGATGATAATACTGAGCTAGTTTTGACTAATATGGGTTTAATACGACGGCAATGACTTTGAGGTCATATCTTGAATTGACGTTATATGATGTCGATGACTTTGAGGTTATATCTTACATTGACGTTATATGATGTCAAT
>NW_018455682.1:0-422 GCF_002113885.1 Mizuhopecten yessoensis
CCCCCTTACTGCCGGTCTTAATTATCCACTATTTCTTACTGTTTACAATTGGACCCCCTTTACTGCCGGTTTTAATTCATCGTCTTTTCTTACCGTTTAAGCCTTGCTCTCCTTTTCTACCAATATCTACTTTTCGTCCATTACTTCCAGGTAAGCCTTGTGGGCCAGAATTCCCTGTAGGATATAGAGATATTTATATGCTTTTAATTACACTTACCTTTTTGATCGTATCCAACAAGATAGACAATATGGATTAATAACTGATATAAAAGAACTAGGAGATAGTAATCGGAAATGTCAGTACATTAATAATTTGCTGTGCAACACACTTGAACCACCCCTAAATATATAATGTATATATATAAATATATATATGATGTATAATGTATAATCCATTCTATATTAATCAATTTTAAATTTTT
>NW_018455683.1:0-422 GCF_002113885.1 Mizuhopecten yessoensis
GACAAAAAAGTTTATACTAGATAACAGTGTAGGGCTAGTGATAACACTTTGGATTCGTCAATACTGTCAATGACAAAAAAGTTTACACTAGATTACAGTGTAGGACTAGTGAAAACGCTTTGGATTTGTCAATACCGTCAATACTAGATAACAGTGTAGGACTAACAGTGTAGGACTAACAGTGTAGGACTAACAGTGTAGGACTAGTGAAAACGCTTTGGATTTGTCAATACTCTCAATGACAAAAAAGCTTACACTAGATAACAGTGTAGGTCTAGTGATAACGCTTTGGATTTGTCAATACTGTCAATGACAAAAAAGGTTATTCAAGATAACAGTGTAGGACGAGTGATAACGTTTTGGATTTGTCAATACTTTCATAGAAAAAAAAGTTTACACTAGATAACAGTGTAGGACGAGTG
>NW_018455684.1:0-422 GCF_002113885.1 Mizuhopecten yessoensis
CATCTCACTATCCCACCTCGTCAATCCTGTCATCGTTAATTTTGTATGTCCCAAAATCAAACTCTTCAACATAGTCACTACTTATCTGTTTATCTCAACATCACCGTATTTCTCCAACTTCAACATATGCATGATGTACGTGTCCTAAAGGATGACCATGTGTACTCTCATGACGTCATTGTAGAATGCTTGTCAAGATATTGTTTTACTATGGCAATCCTGTCATAGGCAACTTACGCCACCTCATGGACATAAGATGCACAAATTTGGCTGGAATGTCTTGCAGGAAATACCTCATTTTCTGCTCTTTTCCAAATTGCTTTTTGTTTGTAGTGTTCGAATAACTAGCTTTTGCGCAAAAGGTTTTGAGTATTTTTTATGTATTTTGATATAGAAATTAGAGCATTTGGGGTCAAAACCTC
>NW_018455685.1:0-422 GCF_002113885.1 Mizuhopecten yessoensis
ATGTGTATTCTGTAATCCGCACACCGACAAATTGTAATACAACAACATGTATTCTGCAATCTGCACACCGACAAATTGTAATACAACAATATGTATTCTGTAATCCGTACACCGACAAATTGTAATACAGCAATCTGTATTCTGTAATCCGCACACCGACAAATTGTAATACAACAATCGGTATTCTGTAATCCGCACACAGACAAAATGTAATACAACAATATGTATTCTGTAATCCGNGTAATCCGCACACCGAAAAACTGTAATACAACAATCTGCATTCTGTAATCCGCACACCGACAAATTGTAATACAACATTCTGTATTCTGTAATCTGCACACGGACAAATTGTAATACAACAATCTGTATTACGTAACCTGCACACCGACAAATTGTAATACAACAATCTGTATTCTGTAATC
>NW_018455686.1:0-422 GCF_002113885.1 Mizuhopecten yessoensis
CAAACCTCCATGTGTCCCCCACTACAACTATAATGTAACACAGTTTCCCCGTACTTAGTCACTAACTGACACATGTACTGAGCACACACACAATTCCTGTGAACCACACGACCTTCTACTGTCTCACATTTATGATGTTCGTCCTCAACTCTATACAAGGATTCAAGTACAACTCTCTCCACCGTTTTAAATATATCACAGTTTACTGTCCGTGCCACATCATGGAGCGTGCTGTATCCCCAGTTATTAGTGTCGTGTACCAAGTGTGGGTAAGTGTTATATAACATGGTCACCATCTCTTCTCTCCCAAACAAACACGCCTCCTGTAGGACAGTGATATTCATATCTATGCCTATATAACGTGGTAATTGTGACTCGTCTAACCTCGCTGTCTGAGTGACGTCATACTCCAGTAGTTTACG
>NW_018455687.1:0-422 GCF_002113885.1 Mizuhopecten yessoensis
TTCTGTTATAATAGTACAGTATACGCAATGGTTTATATTATAATGCTACAGTATACCACGTGGTTTATGTTATAATGGTACAGTATACCCAATGGTTTATATTATAATGGTGCATAATACCTCATTGTTTATGTTATATTGGTACAGCATACCTCATGGTTTGTGTTATAATGGTACAGTGTACCCCATGGTTTATGTTATATTGATACAGTATACCCCATGGTTTATGTTATAATGGTACAGTATACCCCATGGTTTCTGTTATAATGTCACAGTATACCTCATGGTTTGTGTTATAATGGGACAGTATACCTCATGGTTTGTGTTATATCTGTACAGAATACCTCATGGTTTGTGTTATAATTGTACAGTGTACGCCATGGTTTATGTGATAATGGTACAGTATACCTCATGGTTTGTGT
>NW_018455688.1:0-422 GCF_002113885.1 Mizuhopecten yessoensis
AGTTCCTGTAGCAGACTGGACTAGGTTGATCGTCGGCGACCATGCGAGCTTCCATCTATTTCTTGTAGCAGACTGGACAAGGTTAATCGTCGACGACCATGTAGAGCTTCCATCTAGTTCCTGTAGCAGACTGGACTAGGTTGATATTCGGCGACCATTGAAGAGCATCCATCTAGTTGTTGTAGCAGACTGGACTAGGTTGATCGTCGGTGACCATGTCGAGCTTCCATCTAGTTCTTAATGCAGACTGGACTAGGTTGATCGTCGGCGACCATGTAGAGCTTCCATCTAGTTCTTGATGCAGACTGGACAAGGTTGATCTTCGGCGACCATGTAGAGCTTCCATCTATTTCCTGTAACAGACTGGACTAGGTTGTTCGGCGGCGACCATGTAGAGCTTTCATCTAGTTCTTATTGCAGAC
>NW_018455689.1:0-422 GCF_002113885.1 Mizuhopecten yessoensis
TCCTGGGACCCATTCTGTTCTAACATACATTAACGATGATACGTCTTGGGATCCATTCAGTTCGTAATATACATAAACGATCTTCCAGATACTAGGCTACCCCAAGTATCCGTCCTGGGACCCATTCTGTTCTAACATACATAAACGAACTTCCCGATACTAGGGTACCCCACGGATCCGTCCTGGGGATCCGTCCTGGGACCCATTCTGTTCTAACATACATAAACGAACTTCCCGATACTAGGGTACCCCACGGATCCGTCCTGGGACCCATTCTGTTCGTAATATACATAAACGATCTTCCAGATACTAGGGTATCCCACGGATCCGTCCTGGACCCATTCTGTTCTAACATACAAAAACGAACTTCCAGATATTAGGGTACCCCACGGATCCGTCCTGGGACCCATTCTGTTCGTAAT
>NW_018455690.1:0-422 GCF_002113885.1 Mizuhopecten yessoensis
CAAGGTTGGGGCAGTCCCCAAGGCCAACCTGGAAGCATATGTGCATTCTTCACTTTATAATCAGCAATTGTATATATGGTTATATGATGGGGATCTCAACCATTTCCAAGTAATGCATTTGATTGTCCCCACCCCTTAGCCCGGGGGGTCAGCCCAACCATTTGTACAATTTTGAATCCCTGCCTCCCATGAATACTTCCGACCAAATATGATCAATATCCATGGCATAGTTCTGCAGAAGAAGTCATTTATAGCAATATAACCAAATTGCCCCCTTTTGGCCCCGCCCCTCAGCCCCCTGGGGGTCAGCCCAACCGTTTGTACAATTTTGAATCTCCACCACCTAGAGATGCTTCCAGTAAAATAAGGTTGATATTCATCACTTAGTTCCAGAGAAGAAGTCACTTAAAGCAGTATAGCCA
>NW_018455691.1:0-422 GCF_002113885.1 Mizuhopecten yessoensis
ATGTGTGACGGGCGTATTATATACCGCTCGCGGTAACCTTGTAATGCTTAGATTTTCTACATTTTTTTTCAGCAAATAGATGCCCTGGATACGTGTGAGGATCTGACAGAGCTGGGACATCACTTGGCAGACCTGCCTGTTGAGCCGTGCCTGGGGAAGATGGTGCTGTACTCTGTTGTCCTCAAGTGTCTCGACCCAGTACTCACCATTGTTTGTACATTGGCCTACAAAGATCCATGTAAGTGTGACCGCAGCTAACCTAGCTTTGAAAAATGGTAGACTTAACTCTGATACAGAGTAGATACAATACATACACAATGATAAAATAGGTACAGTAAACCTTGTTATATTGCCACCACCTGTCAGCTGTTTTAAGGTGATGTAGAAATATTAAAAAAAAAAAAAAAAAAAGGCCTTGTAAT
>NW_018455692.1:0-422 GCF_002113885.1 Mizuhopecten yessoensis
CCGTTTTCTAATTAAACAAAATGGATGCCTTATACTTGTTTCTGAATGGTCGAAACTCCTTTGTTGTTCGATTTAGTTTAAATTAAGTATGTATGTGTAATATGGCATTGGAAACTCAACTGCGACATTTGTTTTCTAATTTGACAAAATGGCCACCCTATACTTGGTTCTGATTGGTCCAAATATAGATGTTGTCTGATTGTCCCCGGAATCGGTACATAAGGGTTTTGAGTGATGCCGAACACAATGGTAACAGTTTCGAAAAGCTCAGTTACCATGATAACGAAATGGTGGCCTCTGATTCGTCGAAATTAAGAAGTTGTCTGATTCTGTCCAAAATAAGTACATATGGGTTTTGAGGGATTCTGAACACAATTGTAACAGTTTCGAACAACTCAGTTGCCATGGTAACGAAATTTGGC
>NW_018455693.1:0-422 GCF_002113885.1 Mizuhopecten yessoensis
TTTTTGTAAACTCAACAGCTCCTGGTCATTATTAACATAACAGCTACTGGTTATTGTTATCACATTAGTTCCTGGGTATTGTAAACATAACAGCTCCTGGTCATTGTTAACACCACAGCTCCTGGTCATTGTTAACATAACAGATCCTGGTAATTGTTAACATAACAGCTACTGGTAATTGTTAACACAACCGCTCCTGGTTGTTGTTAACATAACAGCTTCTGAATATTATAAACATAACAGCTCCTGTTCATTGTTTACATACTAGCTCTTGGTTATTGTTATCACAACAGCTCCTGGTTATTGTTAACACAACAGCTCCTGGTTATTGTTAACATGACAGCNTCTGGTTATTGTTAACATAACAGCTCCTGGTGATTGTTAACACAACGGCTCCTGGTCATTGTTGGCACAACAGCTCC
>NW_018455694.1:0-422 GCF_002113885.1 Mizuhopecten yessoensis
GTCATTATTACACATGTTTTGACCTTATTCATTGCTAACTTTACTCATGTGAAGAATAATAACACATATATTTAACATTTGATGGCCTGATCAGGATGTCCCCGCACAGGACCGTGTATGTTATTAGATGTATGCATTAAGTATTTCATCGTTCATGTTCAAATGTTTCCATTAAAAAGTCATTATTACACATGTTTTGACCTTATTCATTGCTAACTTTACTCATGTGCAGAATAATAACACATATATTTAACATTTGATGGCCTGATCAGGATGTCCCCGCAGAGGACCGTGTATGTTATTAGATGTATGTATAAAGTATTTCATCGTTCATGTTCAAATGTTTCCATTAAAAAGTCATTATTACACATGTTTGGCGTATTCATTGCTAACTTTACTAATGTGAAGAATAATAACTGATA
>NW_018455695.1:0-422 GCF_002113885.1 Mizuhopecten yessoensis
AGTGATTTACGTGTTGTAGTTAAGAGGTATTGACGCAATGTAGTTAAAAGTGATTTACGTGTTATGGTCTAATATAGTTTAATGACGCACGGTAGTTAATAGTGATTTACGTGTTGTAGTCTAGAGGCATCGACGCACTGTAGTTACTAGTGATGTGCGTGCTGTAATCTAGAGGGACGCACTGTAGTTACCAGTGATTTACGTGTTGTAGTCTTGAGGGACGCACTGTAGTTACTAGTGATTTACATCTTGTAGTATAGAGGCATTGACGCACTGTAGTTACTAGTGATTTACATGTTGTAGTCTAGAGGCATTGACGCACTGTAGATTATAGTGAATTACGTGTTGTAGTCTAGAGGGACGCTCTGTAGTTACTGGTGATTTACGTGTTGTAGTCTAGGTGTATTGACGCACTGTGGTTA
>NW_018455696.1:0-422 GCF_002113885.1 Mizuhopecten yessoensis
TCTTTAATCCATGTACTTAACCAAATAATAATATGGAAATATTTCGAATTTTTAATCCTTCTATTGTAAATCTGATTTGATTTGTGTAATAAGAGCGTAGCTCTCGGTAGCCGAAGACGCCCGAGCGAAGCTCTTTAATGGTAACACATGCGTGCGTTAACAGAGTTGCTTCCTCTTTCTACACTTTGCCTTTAAAAAAAATTCGTCCGGAAGTAGACCTCTAGTGGGGAAAACGGAAGTGTATCCGTGAAGCAAAGACAATTGTGTTTTAACACATACTTGAACATCTTTATATAGTGAAAGCAATCTTCATGTTTTATTACTTTTTTTAGATAAAAACTATATAATATACATTCTGAATGAAATAAGTCCATCAAATACAATGTGATACAAACAGGCATGAAACTTTGTTCAGAGATTAT
>NW_018455697.1:0-422 GCF_002113885.1 Mizuhopecten yessoensis
TATCCAAAATGGGACAATACCCGACAGAACCCAAAACGAGACAGTACCCAAAACGAGACAGTGTCCAAAACGGATAAGTTCCCAAAACGGGTCAGTACCCAAAACGAGACAGTATCCAAAACGAGACAGTACCCAAAATGGGACAGCGCTCCAAACAAGAATAGGACAGTACCTAAAACAAGACCGAGACAGTACCCAAAAACGAGACAGCGCCCAAAACGGGTAAGTTCCCAAAACGAGTCAGTCCCCAAAACGAGACAGTATCCAAAATNTGACCAAGACAGCACCCAAAACGAAACCGAGACAGTACCCAAAACAAGACCGAGACAGTACCCAAAAAGAGACAGTGCCAAAAACGAGACAGTGCCCAAATCGGATAAGTTCCCAAAACGGGTCAGCACCCAAAACGAGACAGTACCCAA
>NW_018455698.1:0-422 GCF_002113885.1 Mizuhopecten yessoensis
GTCTTTCCCTTTGTATTGATGTCCCTTCAGTTCCATTTGTTGTCTCTCCCTTTTTTGTTGATGTCCCTTCAATTCGTTCGTTGTCTTTCCCTTTGTATTGATGCCCCTTCAGTTCCTGTTGTTGTCTTTCCCTTCGTTTTGAAGTCCCTCCAATTCCGTTCGTTGTCTTTCCCTTTCTATTGATGTCCCTTTAGTTCCTGTTTTTGTCTTTCCCTTTGTTTTGATGTCCCTTCAGTTCCTGTTGTTGTCTTTCCCTTTGTTTGACGCCCCTTCCGTTCCTGTTGCTGTCTTTCCCTTTGTATTTATGCCGCTTCAGTTCCTTTTGTTGTCTTTCCTATTGTTTTGATGTCTCTTAATCTCCTGATGTTGTCTTTCCATTTGTATTGATGTTCCTTCAGTTTCTGTTGTTGTCTTTCCCTTTG
>NW_018455699.1:0-422 GCF_002113885.1 Mizuhopecten yessoensis
ATTGATAAAGATTGACAAACACTATAAAAATGCTGAAAATATTTTAAAACGAATCAACTTTTAGAGGTAGAACTCGCTTTCACATGCGAGATGTAAAGCTAATCTGAAGAGTACCCTGAATATGAATGAGCAAGCATGTATTAAAACGTTTGTCGGCCAAATTTTGTTCTAAAGAACAATATTATTGCGTATGGTTTCGAGTAGAGATAACTGTAATTGAATCACGTCTTACTGTATTCCGACATTTGTTGTCCATGAAATATACCTACCGTACTGAGGTGACATGAAGCTATTTGCTGCGTTTAGCTTGAAACACGCGAGTACACTATCATGTTGATTTATATATACATGTATGTTTGCGGTGCAAATGCGTTTTGAATAGAACATTTGCTTAAACTATAGCGCAATGTCATTATTAATTA
>NW_018455700.1:0-422 GCF_002113885.1 Mizuhopecten yessoensis
TAAGTGAGTTGCAAGAAAGGTTGCTTGTTCATATAATTCATTCTTAAGCATGATAATGATTTCATGAATACGGGCATAGTTTTACAGATTTACATTAAAAAGGTGTTAACTATATCTAGTGCAAAGTACTATTTTTTTTAAATGCGACTAGAAATACGACGCAAGTAATCATCTTTTTTTAAATAATAAGTCGGTCGGTGCAAAAGTCAAACAAAGTTGACATTTACTGCGCCATATGACCCTTTTGTGAATTTAGGTTATCAGTAAAACCTACGGCCCAGAGATCATGAAATTAATTTTAGTCTAAATTGTCTTAAGTTTTGACATAGCCAATCACAAAAACGTCATGAATAGTGACTTTATACTTGATTGGCTAGGCAAAAACTTAAGTCTTAAATTGTCTCATGATCCCGGGACCAGGT
>NW_018455701.1:0-422 GCF_002113885.1 Mizuhopecten yessoensis
ATGACTAGGGTACTGGACAAAGTACCGGAACAGTTACCGATATCAGCAGAACAAATCTGGAGAACGCTGGTCATCAATTCTTCTACAAGTGTTTAGCGATTACTTTTAACAAAGAATTTGTCGTCATGCGTTTGCTTATTGACGACCCATAACATGCTTTTTCCCACACCCCTTTATGTTTCGCACTCCCGATACACTGGTTAGGAGTTGGTAAACATTTGGGTTACCCACAATCGGATGCTATTTTATTGGTCAACCTTTTAAATATGACGCAACGTGAAAAAAATGCATGTAAACAGTTAAAGATGAAAACAGAGGGAAACATTGAATGAAATGCATAATGATCATGAAATCATTGATCAATTTCTATGTAAACTCATGAAAAAAGGGAAAACTCCTGTTCTTTAGTAATTCATTATATC
>NW_018455702.1:0-422 GCF_002113885.1 Mizuhopecten yessoensis
CTCCCGCCCCTCACATACTGTTTACCAGTAAGATGGTCGTGATCTGAGTCAGGCCCCTCACATACTGTTTACCAGTAAGATGGTCGTGATCTCTCCCGCCCCTCACATACTGTTTACCAGTCAGCTGGTTGCGATCTCTCCCGCCCCTCACATACTGTTTACCAATCAGATGGTCGTGATCTCTCCTTCAGGAACAGTATAGATCTTTTGACCATCAAGGCAAGTAAAACTGCCAATCTTCCTATAATTACCTAGTTATCCAAACTCTAATAGCTAATCTGCTGATCATAGGTAAGCAATATGCCTAACCTAGTTCACATACTTGCAAACTCTCCCGATGTTGGACCCTATTTGCTAAACTATTCCAATTTTCTAAAATATGCTGATTTTATCTGAAAGAACAGCTCAAAATATGCCATTTA
>NW_018455703.1:0-422 GCF_002113885.1 Mizuhopecten yessoensis
AGGAAACGGATAACATCACGCGTGATCTAACATGGCCGTCGTTTCATTTTTTAGAGTTTTTATGAGGATTTGTTATTTTAACGAATATGCAATATTTTGATAACATTATAATCATATGAAGCGTGAATCAGATATATTATTACTGATTAGCACTTTTGATTATCCTCAATTAGTTGGAACAGGACCGCTTCATAGCTCTGACCACGCAATATATAATTGTAAACAGGGACGTAAATGTCACCAATTTTAGCCAATCACAGGACAATATTTCCGTGTTAAGGGTTAATCCAGCGACAGTTCCCAATCGGGAACCGTCGGCACTTTCCGTAAACAAGAAAATACTTCTTGTTTACGGAAAGTGCCGACGGTTCCCGATTGCGACAGTTCCAAGAGTAAATACGAAGTTTTAGAAGGATACTTAG
>NW_018455704.1:0-422 GCF_002113885.1 Mizuhopecten yessoensis
CAGGTGAAACGCCAGCAGCAGATGCGACGACTACAAGGTACGTCACTGTTCACACAAATGTGGGGGCGACGTTCTCCGAGGGAGACGAGCTGACACGGGGCATGACAAGGGAGGAGCTAGCTACACTCAAACAAACAGCATACGGCTATCACAGAGTCTCTTCTCAAAAAACTGTCAGAAATAAATCAGGTAAGATCATTCACTCAAGTTAAAGTTTAAATTTGTATCAACGTTGTTTTGGAGGAAGATTTGCACCTTATTTGATTGCATTAGAGAATGTTGAAGTCAATTAAATGGTTGACCGCAGTCAGTGAAAAAAAATTCTTGTTGTTTAACATTTGAAAATATTTTCAATTATTTTATTGTTCTGTTTAAACGAGTTTAACTCATGCAAATTGTTTCTTCTTTCAGAGCTTCTGTAA
>NW_018455705.1:0-422 GCF_002113885.1 Mizuhopecten yessoensis
TCTCGATCTAAATCTTTTTTCATTTATTTTTTGCTCTGTTTACAACAGTAAAATGCCCGAATGGAAATTAAAACTAAAATATATTATTAAAGTTTTGTTTATTTTTTGCTTTTGATTTTAGTAAGAAAAATATTTGTTCCTAATTTAGTTTCTTGTTTTAGATGTCATTGGTGATTTTCGTCAAATTTTGCAAAATCATTCTGTCTTCACAATGTTCCACATCAGGGATTGCTCGTCCCAAAGAACTGTTAATATTAAGTTAGATCTACTCAACACTTAAATCGTAAACAAGTTCACTCTATGGGCTCTTGTTAAAAAAAAACGGGCGTAAAACTTGATACTACATAAATAAATAATAAATGTATAAAGGTTTTTACAATTATTTTTACGAAGGCCGCGGTGGCCAAGTGGTTAAGGCGTCT
>NW_018455706.1:0-422 GCF_002113885.1 Mizuhopecten yessoensis
TTCGTTTATTTATTAAACATAGAATAATTCCGATATTCACAGATAATGTTGACATATTCTCAAATCATGCAGATATCATATAGAAAAAAAATGTCGACTAACCTTACCTGTCAAACATCAGTATCCATAAGAGTGAGTATTGTAACAAAGTTATACCCTGTCTTTATTTCCTAGCTGACGTATGCTTCCAGCCCACCAAAATTGTATTTCACAATCCATGTGTAATTTACTGAGGTTCATCGAGTCCTCCCAGCCACACAGTTAAGATATGATAGGAGCCATTACCCTAGACTGACCACTGTCTGTTAAAAATATGATTTTTTTCTCTATGGCATCAGTAGGGGGGGGGGGCAGAGTAGCCACTCAATAGTGCAGCAACCCACTCCTTTCATCCGGGACCCAGGCTGATGGAGCCCGATTTG
>NW_018455707.1:0-422 GCF_002113885.1 Mizuhopecten yessoensis
ATTCCGTAAAAGAATCTACAACATACAACAACATGATTTATGTATTTACAACAAACAACAACATGATTTATGTTTTTACAACACACAACAACATGATGTATGTATATACAACATACAACAACATGATTTATGTATCTACAACACACAACAACATGATTTATGTATCTACAACATACAACAACATGATTTATATATCTACAACACACAACAACATGATGTATGTATTTACAACATACAACAACATGATGTATGTATCTGCAACATACAACAACATGATGAATGTATCTACAGCATACAAAAACATGATTTATNTTACAACAACATGATTAATGTATCTAAAACATACAACAACATGATTTATGTATCTGCAACATACGACAACATGATTTATGTATCTACAACATACAACAACATGATTTATA
>NW_018455708.1:0-422 GCF_002113885.1 Mizuhopecten yessoensis
GATTCTATTCTATCATAAACATAAAAAAGTAAAACATAGTCAATGCGAACAGAAATGGAAATTAAAGTTTAAATAAAAATATATATCATAAAGTGACCCCCTCATATAAAGTTTTATCCTAATCACTTTCATTAACTAAAATGTTTCCTTAACTGAAAATCGCCAAGGAATTCCAAAGATAAGTTTTTCTGAAAAATGTGTTTCATTATCGCTCCTTAACTTAACAAAGGAGCTCTTTAAATTTCAGGAACGTTCATGAAACCGGGGCCCTGCTGATAATGTAATCATTAGCTTAGCTTAAGGCGTCTCGTTCGGTTCCCAATGTAGCTTGAAATATCATGAGACAGAACGTACTACCCAAACATTGTGCCCATAATAAACATGTCAGTACAATGATTTCTCTAGTTTGATTAGGTTTGAAG
>NW_018455709.1:0-422 GCF_002113885.1 Mizuhopecten yessoensis
TTGGTAGAGTAGTAATGCTTTATTTAGTTATTTCAAACTGTTTTTTAACATCAAATTAAGTGTTGAATTGTATTCATTTATGACGGAAAATGTTATAAAAAAACAAAATCATGTTGCTTACCAATGTAGGATAGACTATCTTGCAATAAATAGTAAGTTAAAAAGTCTCTGTTACAAAATTAAAACACATTGCTCTGTAGTTAATACATATTTCAACAGCGTTTTAGGATATGAAAGTAAGATTTGGGGTTATCTTAAAGCTCCAGTCCTAGACGAAATTCGAACATTTTTTGTGAGAAGGTATTTGGAGACAAGAAAAGGACAGGAAAGGATTATCTAAATTAAGACAGTTTCCATTAGATATAACACAAAACCGTCATAATTGAAGTATTGGATGCAATTTAAAACTACTAAACAACTGT
>NW_018455710.1:0-422 GCF_002113885.1 Mizuhopecten yessoensis
ATATACCTGGCAGGAATGGAAGGGTCAGAAACATAACCGTCTCCTGCAGCCACCACAGTCGTATTGTCCGGTCTGTGTAGGATAAATGATGATACCATGTAAACAATCTAGAACAACTGGTGTGACTAAAAATTGGCTAAAAAGTTTCTTTCTATATTATAATGTATTTGGAATAAAAATGCGAACACATTTTAACACTCGTTTGTTGGTTCCTACATGAAATAAAGTATTATACGCAGAATCGTTCTCAGTAATATTGTATAAGTAACAACATGCAATCGAGAATCAGTACCAGCGCGTCAAATACCTTCTATCCTAAAATATAATAGGTCCCAAACAACTTTACATAAATATCCAATGATGTAACATATTTTTTTCCAACAAATCGGAATAAAATTCATTTATGTAAGGACTTTTTTTTG
>NW_018455711.1:0-422 GCF_002113885.1 Mizuhopecten yessoensis
GTCAACTTCTCCCCCTTATATCCACTTCTTCCCCTTCCTGTCCATTTCTCCCCCTCCCTGTCAACTTCACCCCCTCCCTATCAACTTCTCTCCCTCCCTATCAACCTCTCCCCCTCCCTATCAGCTTCTGTCCCTCTCTATCAACCTCTCCCACTCCCTATCATTTTCTCCCTCCCTATCAACTTCTCCCCCTCCCTGTCCACTTCTCCCCCTCTCTATCAGCTTCTCCCCTTCCCTGTCCACTTCTCTCCCTCCCTGTCATCTTCTCTCCCTCCCTATCAACTTCTATCCCTCTCTATCAGCTTCTCCCCCTTCCTGTCCACTTCTCCTCCTTCCTGTCCTCTTCTCCCCCTCCCTGTCCACTTCTATTCTTCCCTATCAGCTTCTCCCCTTTCCTGTCCACTTGACTTCTCCCGCCCCCC
>NW_018455712.1:0-422 GCF_002113885.1 Mizuhopecten yessoensis
ATTTTGATAAATTTATATAGATTTATGAAATCGCAATGTCTCAGCTTTTAATTATGGGAGGTTTAACGTTCAGTATTGGTATGCTGATCAAAGGCCGAACCGGGGTTATAATCTTATTAGTATGAGTGTATTCTTCTCGTTATGCCTAGCAATTGTTTATGTGGTTATAGCGTTTTATCTGTTTCCAAGACGGACGCAACATAAAAACAAACATCGAATTATTATATTATGGTTTGATACTTGCAACTTGATTCAATAATTTCCAATTTCAGATGTTGCAGTTATCACGGAAGGTTAGTAAGTCTTACGGAACAATGTTAACAAATACAAGTCTGAACGTTGATCTATTGGAATAAAAGACATAAACTTTATGTATTTTACAATAATTATGAAGCAAGTTATTTCAACTTATATTACTCCCT
>NW_018455713.1:0-422 GCF_002113885.1 Mizuhopecten yessoensis
TTTGTGTCAAGCTGAAAATATCTACCGCCCTTCACATTTTTGTGTGGGTATTTTTTCCAACATTACTGGCCTTTCAATCGGTTCAAAATGTTATTAATTTAGAAATAATTAAATAGAAAATTATTTTCACTCTGTATACAGAAAATGGATGGGACTCTCTTCCATAACAGGGGTCTCTCGGAAAATCAAAACGGAACATCTATGAGCCATATTCGAATACCGGAAGTACAAGACACCGGAAATGACAACGAGTATTTCAAAGGCGTACCTGGAGATACCGTTCCAATGGGAGGGAGCGGACTGTTGGGGAACATCCGGTGAAACAGCATCATTGTCGTGTTCCATTGTACGTCACCTGGGCAACCGATACGGAAATGTTATATAGGAAATTCACATAATCCATTTGACTGAATGTTCAAGAA
>NW_018455714.1:0-422 GCF_002113885.1 Mizuhopecten yessoensis
ATGGGCGAACGTTGTGCGATGACAATCGTGGTTAGTGTAAATTGAGAAATGTGTTGTTAAGGGCTACGCCGACATGGTGCTCCCTATGGGGTTAATACATTTCCGACTATTCGGTTAATGATTTTGGTAACCGGTTCGCAGTCTTCCTACCAAGTAACCGATTACCTGTTGACAACTCTACCTAATAGACAATCCGCCATGTTTGTTCTGAAGTGGATTGAGGAGCAGGAGCTCGAAGGTCAGTTCTACCCAAGTATGACGAAAATGATTGGCTCTCGCCCATACGATATAGAGTTCTGTGCTGAGGAGTCATATGATACTCGGTCAAGTCCTCATTGATAAACACAATCGTGTATTTTTATATATTTACATTTGGTAAAGCCCTTCTATATTACTGCTAAAGTACTGCCAATAGCAGCTTC
>NW_018455715.1:0-422 GCF_002113885.1 Mizuhopecten yessoensis
TATACCATACCACAGTACACCACTTAGTGAAGACCAGACCTTCATCATACAATATGTACCAGGACACATCGCATTGTGAGGACCAACTCAAACCATACCACGATACAGCGTTTAATGAGGTTATCATTTATAAGTAACGGTAACATTCGAAGTGCACAGAGGTGAATATATTGACTACAAAGTGATGTATCCTTTTGCCGTCCATGTTATTACCTTCGCACGCTTGACACGTTTTCATTTGATTCCGTAGTAGGAAAATTTGCATAATATTGATTTGTATCTAATCTGCTGTAATTATTTCCCTCTTTACAGCATCCCTACAACGGAACAAACCAGACGCGGGACCCAAACGATTGTAAAGTGTGTCTAGGTCTCGGAGAGCTTCGGTATAATATCTTATTCTCTGTAATCAGATGGACGTA
>NW_018455716.1:0-422 GCF_002113885.1 Mizuhopecten yessoensis
GGTTGTTGAAATATAATCACAGATAGGTTAACCAAATACAACCATTATACGCGTTCGGTTCGCGTCATCAACTTTATCACGCTTCATGTGATCTGAATGGTGGCGCGATGAGTTTGGTTCAACATTTATATATCATTTTGCCGATAAAAAAGGGTAACAATTTCAACCCTCGGCAAAAGATTGTTTAGTTTGCAAACTTATTTAAGTTTATTTAAGATATTTTGTGTGACAGTACATCAAACGAGAGTGATGGATTCTATTAATCTTTGCAATATTATATCAGCAAGTTGGATCATATTTGAGAAGATTATTTTGAAGCGATGTACCGCAAATCAACTTGTAATAGCTTTACTGACTATTTTATGTCCCCTTTTGTTATCTAGCATGTGTATCAGCTTACCACAATTAACCTTCACTTATAA
>NW_018455717.1:0-422 GCF_002113885.1 Mizuhopecten yessoensis
AATAACATGGAAACAATGATAACACATTTTTTTGTTTATAAATGCATATCGATTGTGTTATAACTACATGCATAAAGTGTGATAATCGTACAGAACAATGAATGTTATGAACATTAATTGTCACCAGATATTTTTTTCATAATTATATAAAGTCAAGTTTAACATGTTTACGACAATACCACAATACATATATCGGTAGGATGCTAAGCTTAAAGGGAAAATACTTTGTTTGATGACTATCCGTATCATTTTGTATTTTTGAGTCAAGAATTCTGTTTATCTCCTAATACAATTGTTAAACAAGAGGTGATAGGAATTTCTATACAAATGGTATGTACAGTACAGCATTGTCGTCTTAATGTTAGAAAAACAGCTCTATAGCAATATACAATAGAACATATGAGAATCTAAACATTTTGGAG
>NW_018455718.1:0-422 GCF_002113885.1 Mizuhopecten yessoensis
AATGAAAAGTTGACAGTTTATGTGGGTATATATCCTGTACTGTATTTGTAAAGACAATGAAATGCTGTCCTCATCAAAATCTTTCCATACACATAAAAGTCATGGCTGATTTGTGAATTTCACACACTATCTATCCAATATTTATCAGTAAGTATGCCTATCCATCATATTTAAACAGCTTAAGCTTCCTTAAAGAAGGAGGAAAGGTTAGTCTTTACGCTGCATTCCCCAAGTATTGAGTAAATGTCAAACAAGGATAAAAGTTACATACACAAGACATTATACACCTCGACTGCTTCCTTCCAACACTGTGGTGGGCCAAACACAGGCCTATATGTATCAGTTGACATGTGGCTACCACTTTCCTATAGGATTTCAAACAAGAAATCCCAGAGGGATCTTGGCGCCCACCTTTGTACCAT
>NW_018455719.1:0-422 GCF_002113885.1 Mizuhopecten yessoensis
CCTCAATGGCCTTGAACATATGCTGGGCCTTGTCTTTCCCCTCCTTGATCTTCTCCTCATCAATCACAGCATCACCCTTGGTGTTGTAAATGCTCCTGTTCTTGCAGATGCTTCCTCCATCTTCGGTTGGGACGACCTTGATATGGTAAGTGATGGATTCAATGACATCTGCGAGAACATCACCTTCATTGATGGTGTAGGTGTAGGTGAAGTTCTCCTTGTCGATGGCCTCCACACGGTGCTTGACGCTCTTATACTGACTCCCTTCGCCAAAATGAATGATCTTGACGGTGCCGGCGCCGCCGTCTCCTTCCAAGATCTCGACGTTCTTGATGGCCTGAGGCAGGATCTTGGGGAGGAGGGTGTCGGAGTCGATCACCAGGGCCTTGAAGAGCTTCCCGGCCGGGATGGAGGAAGGGGTC
>NW_018455720.1:0-422 GCF_002113885.1 Mizuhopecten yessoensis
CCTGCCATATTTTTGATACAAGCTAAATTGAATCACAGCTTTTATGTCTGAAAATATGGCTTACCGTGAGCCTTTGCATTTTTCATGTCATAGTACGAAGGTGTAGAGAAGGTATGTATACCAGCAGCGGGTGCCTTGTCCCTTTGATTTCACAGATGCAGTTCGACAAGCCTTATAGTCATATAACGGTTTAAAGTTATGGGTATCACCCTCGAATCGTTCTTTCTTTGTTCTACAATCCACGTACGGAAGACCAAAGTATTTATAACAACTGGTAAACGTCGGTCATCACGCGATGATTCCTGTGTGAAATAATAAAACGATCTCTAAGGAACAAAATAAATAATTTATTACAAAAGACGGATGACTTTTTGAACTTTGGTAGTCAGAAAATATGGACCCTCTAGCTCCCAAAAAGTAAT
>NW_018455721.1:0-422 GCF_002113885.1 Mizuhopecten yessoensis
CTTATATTTACTGTCACGATTATGCAAATCTGCAGCATGCACAATTTTTTAGCTTTTTATTTAATACACTCATATTTTATTGGACAGGCCACAAAATCAAACATGTAATTCACATAACAAATATATAAAACTACCTCTCGGACCTTCAATGTGTCTTTAGCTGCTGATCTACCATAATGAACAGTCTGTTCTGCCTCTCACTTCCCGGCCCTTCTGCTCAAACTAAGTTTTAAAACGCTGTTAGTACTCCGTACCGCAGTCTGCGATTTTATATAACAAATACAATTTATCGCATTGAATGAGATTTGAACAAAGTTGTCAACATTGTTCTCAACACTGCCGGTTCATGGTAAGTTTAGTACTTTGCCGTCGTCTGTTAGTTTCATTTGTTTCTGGTTTCCTCGCGGAGCTCTACATAAAAA
>NW_018455722.1:0-422 GCF_002113885.1 Mizuhopecten yessoensis
GAGTTCTGAATGTGTCTTTTGCGTTTATTCGTGCTACGTAAATGGGGAAAAAATGTACACACGCCACGTGTGTTCCAACATTGTTATGTATTGTAGGTATTTGCTACATTAATTCATACTTGATGGTTATTAGTATAACGTCAGATCAACTAAACACTTGAATCCTATGTACTGTATAAGCGCCCGGATGACTTTGAATAAATGTTTTTGTTCACCGGATGTTGTCTTCCTCCTTGTATATGAAACACACATGGCCAGCTACCTGACGAATTCCTCAAACGAGTTGCCTATTAAAGTATGTAAGTGTTACCGGTGTTGGTTTGTGTTCTTTTTGTATTGCGGTTGCCTACGCGATTACACTTTAGAAAACACAACACGGTAACTCGATCATGCATCAAAGGGGCTCGTTACCCCTGCAACTC
>NW_018455723.1:0-422 GCF_002113885.1 Mizuhopecten yessoensis
ACTATTTCATATATTATAACAACTCTTAAATGTTGTCCTTACTTCAAAACTCATACCTCATATTTAAACATTTTATGTTTCATACTTAAAATACTCACCTTTGAAATTTCGAAATAACAACATACTATATAATATATATAGATATATTTATACACAAATTGTTACCTTTAGGAGAGAACTAATTTAGGCTATGCCTGTTGTTCAACCCTTTTTCTAAATGAAATGAAATGTGTTTAAATGAAAGCGTTTTTTCTTTTCTTTATCCGCCTTTTTAACACTTTTATTCATAAGTATTGCGCTTTTAGCACAAAAGTAACACTTTCAATGAGACATGTATCCGACTCTCTGATATTTCAAAAACTAATTTTAATACGCAAACTCTGTCGTGCTCCATCTAAAAAAAGTTACGAGCCAAATATTAA
>NW_018455724.1:0-422 GCF_002113885.1 Mizuhopecten yessoensis
TGTAGTTTGAACAATGTAGGCCTGTTGGTATTGCCTCTGATTGTTGATCTCCATTGGGGTACTTAATGTATATACCAGCCCCTCCTTTTGTTGTGGCATTTGTGGCTGACCCGTCTGTATATACTCAGGAGTCTGAAGGGTACTCATCTTCCAGAATACTCATTGTCAGTGTTTTTTCTTAACAGTGCTAGTCTGTTCATCTTTGGTAGTAATGAATGGAACTGAGGTCTGGATGATGACATTTCCAAGTTTATCTTCACAAGGGTTGTTATTCATTGTGAAAGCTATGGGTTTGACATATTTTGGTAAAACTTCCTTGTCTTTTCTTTGTAAGGCTCTTGTCTCTAATGTAAAGCTGGATCTTTTGAGTCTGCCTCAGGAGAGTTGTTTCAGTCTGGTATTCATTGGGTGGTCTTGTGAAC
>NW_018455725.1:0-422 GCF_002113885.1 Mizuhopecten yessoensis
TGTTACCACGAACCTTAGATCCAGAGTATATAGGTCTGCTATATTATATATGCTACCGCGAACCTTATATACAGAGTATCTTAGTCTGCTGCATTATATGTTACCACGAACCTTAGATACAGAGTACCTAGGTCTGTAACATTGTATATCTTACCACGAGCATTAGATACAGAGTATCTAGGTATTTAACACTGTATATGTTACCACGAACATTAGATACAGAGTACCTAGGTCTGTAACATTGTATATGTTACCACGAACATTAGATACATAGTATCTAGGTCTTCTACACTGTATATGTTAGCACGAACCTTATATACAGAGTACCTAGGTCTGCTACATTGTCAATGTTGCCACGAATCTTAGATACAGATTACCTAGGTCTGCTACATTGTATATATTACCACGAACATTATGTACAA
>NW_018455726.1:0-422 GCF_002113885.1 Mizuhopecten yessoensis
GTGTTTATATTTGTTTAAACGAATTCTAGTTCTCTAAAATTTAAATTTTCAAACTAGAAATAAAAGGAAATCTGCGCAGAAAAAAGTTGAACTCCTTACACTTTAAAACTTCAATTGTACCAATATCATGAAAGCATAATGCAAGAATGGGTGTTAAATCTACAGGCAGCAAAGCCCACCCTGTACATATGTATAATAATTTACAATGAACACTGGCATTGTCATGATCATCCTTCACCTCTTTGGAGGATCTTCAAGAGACTGTTTATTTGAAGAGATGGATTATTCTCTATAGGGAGAATGCATTCCCAAAGTGAAAAATAATTATAACAAATAAGTCGTGAAACTTAGTGGACCTCTTCCTCCAAGTTATAACACATATTATAAGACTCTTTCATGCCCAGGGGTGTAGGATAGGGAAA
>NW_018455727.1:0-422 GCF_002113885.1 Mizuhopecten yessoensis
CTACAGCACAGATACCGCAACATCCACCCAAGACCAATTTATACTTCTACTCTGTTATGTGGGCAGGAGAAAGCACTTTATGGAAAGCCAGAGTGTTAACCACTCGACCAATCCGCCCATCTATACTGTAGGATCAGAGTGATAGGAAAGGTTCTTATTACTAAGTGATACTCAACTCTTTCACTTCGTCTAGTAGATGTTCAGGGAAAGGGTAAATTAAAGTTTTATCATATGATCTTAGTTAACCACCACCACCATCATCCACACCCTACATACACACACCTGCACTGAACATTAAATTATAACAATCTACAATTATAACACGTATTGCTCTTAAGTAATCTATAAAGGAAATATACATGCTTATCTTACAAAATATATATCAACAAAGGCCTGTTTTAGTACCGTTCCGTGTTGATGGC
>NW_018455728.1:0-422 GCF_002113885.1 Mizuhopecten yessoensis
TCGGAGTATTGTCTTTAATTCGAAGTTTTAGCTCTTGTAGTTTAATTTGCGTTAGAGTATCGGCATTAGTGAACAAAACTTGTATGTTCTTAATGTTACATGCACTTAGGTATCTGATAATAAGACATGTTACATGTACTTAGGTATCTGCTGTGTTATTCATTTGGTCGTAATTTTCTTATCAAACCCACCAACCTACAAAAATAAACAGATTGAAATTCTTTAAAATTGACTGCTTTATATATGTAACCTTTTTATTGTCAGAAGGTTAAACAGCTGGTGTTACCAAAACATTACCATTCCCTCGCACTAAAAGCGGTCCATGATAATGTAGGTCATCAGGGAAAGGAAAAGACTCTTTGGTAAGCAAGGTAACGTTTGTACTGGCCAGGTATGGAGAAAGATGTGATCAAGAAAGTAGA
>NW_018455729.1:0-422 GCF_002113885.1 Mizuhopecten yessoensis
TAATGTGGACCCCTGTACATACTACA
Organism: Mizuhopecten yessoensis; assembly: GCF_002113885.1. Taxonomy (NCBI): domain Eukaryota; kingdom Metazoa; phylum Mollusca; class Bivalvia; order Pectinida; family Pectinidae; genus Mizuhopecten; species Mizuhopecten yessoensis. Next base: position 27 of record NW_018455729.1, read on the forward strand.
CCTTCATTTAGATTTTATCATACACATTCATTTTCCGACTTGTGGTGTTCTGTCTAGACATGTGTCACGGTATATATGTATACACAAAACAACGAAATGGTATTTCAATGGATATTCTGACAGACGATATTTCCACGTTGATTTGTTAATTCTTCAGGCTTGGTCTTTGATATACATGTTTTTCTCTCCTTCCTTTTTTATATCTGTATCCAAGAATGCATATACAAAATCAACATGCGAACGTCATGCAACACGCTAATACCTATTAAATAAATCAGTTATATTATATGAATCAATACATATCAAGCCACTGACATTTACAATACACACCTCATTGCTTCAACTAAATTGTATTTGTGGTGTTTCTGATTATCAGTCAGTTAGTATAGTAGAATC
>NW_018455730.1:0-422 GCF_002113885.1 Mizuhopecten yessoensis
AAAATGACAAACTGAACGAAATGCCATATTCAGAATCCTAATTAATGAAATTTACACTCTATTGCCACTTAAATAGTATATGCACAATTAGTTTATCCCATATTTGAAGGAAAACAACAGAAAATGGTAATAGTATTTTTAAACCCCAGAATCGTGCTGTTTTTATTGTCCTTGTCCGAAGCTTATGCCATACCGTCGTCCACTTTTCATTTAAAACGGTAGTTGTCCTGAACGGCCAAGTAGATTTTGAACAAATTTGTTCAGAAGCATCCTTGGGTTAAGGAGAACACATTTTGTATAAATGGTGGGTCTGGTGGCTGAGGGGCGGGGCCCAATAGGGAAATATAGCAAATTATTTAAAATCCTTCTTCTGAAGAAATGAAAGGATTTGTTCTATATTTGGTCTGAAGCATCCTTGGGTG
>NW_018455731.1:0-422 GCF_002113885.1 Mizuhopecten yessoensis
TAACCATTTACTTTGTATATCAATAATGTAACCGTTAACTCTAAGACGTAATAATGTAACGATTAACTCTTTGTATCAATAATGTAACCATTAATTCTATGTGACAACAATGTAACCATTTAATATTTGTGACAATAATGTAACCATTAACTCTATGTGACAGTAATGTAACCATTAGCTCTTTCTGACAATAATGTTACCATTAACTTTGTATAACAATAATGTAGCCATTAACTCTATCTGGCAATAATGTAACCGTTACCTCTATGTGACAATAGTGTAACCATTTACTATTTGTGACAATAATGTAAACATTAGCTCTATATGACAATAATGTAACCATTAACTCTTTGTGACAATAATGTAACCATTAGCTCTTTCTGACAATAATGTTACCACTAACTTTGTGTGACAATAATGTA
>NW_018455732.1:0-422 GCF_002113885.1 Mizuhopecten yessoensis
TCGAATGCACGACCGAAGCTTCCTTGGCTGTTTTGACAGCGTTGAACTTGTGACGTCACAGACGTGAGCTCCATCGACCATGAGGAAAGGGTGTGTTTTTTCAGAAAAAAAACTCAATATCTCGGAAAAGGAGGCCATCACGACGTTTGTACACTTATTTTTAGCCTTTTATTGTATAATATGAAGTATTTTCGAAGCTTAATATAGCAAATCAGTACACGTTAAATCGAAAGATAGATACCGGTGCGTTTACTCATATACACAGATGTATCACTGTATTTTTATTTTTTTAATTTCTTCTCCAAATCTGTTGCCGTTCTTTTTTTTCAATAATGCATGTCTTTGTTTGATTAATTTGGAAATGATTAAATGAACCTCATGTATTTTAAATGTGACTTTTTCAGAATATGAAATAGTGTTCT
>NW_018455733.1:0-422 GCF_002113885.1 Mizuhopecten yessoensis
TAAGTTGTGACTCTGTCAAGGTAAGGAAGGTACACGAATGGCCTCGACCAGAGAATGTGACAGAGGTCAGGAGTTTTCTTGGCATAGCAGGATACTATAGAAGGTGTATCCCTTATTGTTCAGCAAATGAATCACGCCTTAGTAAACTCATCAGGAAGGTTAACTGGAGCCCCAACCGTCAATAGCATTTGTAAAGCTTAAAGAATTACTGACTAGTGCTCCGGATCGTGTGCAGAGACATTAATATCAAATACTGATGCTTGTTTTACAGGCATAAGTGCTGTACTTTCATAACTGCAGAATAGAGAATAAGAAATGAAAGCCTACGCCAGCAAAACTCTTGGTAGATCTCAGAGTAACTACTGCACCACCTAAGAACAGATAACGCTTCGCTCATCTGGCTTAAAAACTTCAAAAATCCA
>NW_018455734.1:0-422 GCF_002113885.1 Mizuhopecten yessoensis
TATATATATATATATTATATATAACTAGCTCCATTTCAAATAAAAGTAATCAGTTTGCCCAACTCTATAAGACAATGTACTTGTAAGGGAGGCAACTGTTCTATGCATTTATAATTAGATAAATTTTGTTAAGGAAAATAATCAACCTGTTATTATGTTGTTTTAATTACTATTATTGGGGAAAATATGCTTAACACACTGATACTCTTGCATAAGCAACAGTTTTCAAGTTGCACGTAGCATGATATAGTACTAATAATTTCTGTAAAATGGCTTAAAAATACAACTGGCATTTACTCTTACATATTTCACCAAACATTGCCAAACATATTGAACACAATTTCGACCAATTACCTCCCTTACTTTGTAAAGTTCCATTTCAAAAATAGTTTTATTAAATGCTGTTTTTGCCATTTCGTTTA
>NW_018455735.1:0-422 GCF_002113885.1 Mizuhopecten yessoensis
ACCCTCTAGGACCACTGGGTTAGTCAACCCTCTAGGACCACTGGGGTATGTTCTTCCCTAGTAAGGATCTCTTTCTTTACTTGCCAATCTTATGCCACACAGGAATATATGGTCCCATGGTAGTCCTGAATCCGTCCACATCTTGTTCCGTCCAGAACCAGCTCGATCTAATCACACAATGTGGCGAGCTTGGCAACAAGGACCTTCCTCAGAATGGATCATTCATTAATGTGCCTACATCTACTGACCAAGGTAAGTGTATTGACTATTCATGCTGACTAGGTTCAGTCTGTTGACCACTCTTACAACCAGGGTAAATCTGTTGACCACTCCTACTGACCAGGGTCAGTCTCTTGACTGCTCCTTTTGACCAGAGTCAGTCTGTTGACCAGTCCTACTGACCAGGGGCAGTCTGTTGACCA
>NW_018455736.1:0-422 GCF_002113885.1 Mizuhopecten yessoensis
TGAATGTTACAAATTAATGAGGATTTGCTCTACGATGATGTAGTGTTACAGATCTTTTCGGGTGTCAATAAAATGTGTTCATTTTTATCAATTTTATAATTCAAATCAAATGTGTTCATCATTTTAAATGTGTTTGGCATCAATGTTACGATTCAGTTGTGTCAACGTTACGTACTGAGGATTTCAAAATTATTCCATTGTAAGGAATGGCAATATTGTAACACACAATTGAATGTAAGAAAAACTTTCCCTTTATCATAACATTTTAATATCAGTAAAAACATCTGCAAAAAGTGTGGAAGAATTGTTTTTACGAAGTTTTGAAATTTCAGTATGTAACATTGACACCAGTTTAAAAAAAAAAGGTCAAAATTCAGAATGGAAATTAAATAAGACTAAAGTCCATGAGCCTTTTTAAGGTG
>NW_018455737.1:0-422 GCF_002113885.1 Mizuhopecten yessoensis
TAATAATCGAGGTGAGAGTGTCCAGTGTCAGAAAGTAATGATCGAGGTGACAGTGTCCAGTGCCAGAAAGTAATAATCTAATAATCGGGGTGAGAGTGGCCAGTGTCAGAAAGTAATAATCGAGGTGAGAATGTCCAGTGTCAAAAAGAAATAATCGAGGTGACAGAGCCCATATCAGAAAGTAATATTCGAGGTGAGATTGTAAAGTGTCAAAAAGTAAATATCAAGGGGACACTGTTCAATGTCAGAAAGTTATGATCGAGGTGAGAGAGTCAAGTGTCAGAAAATAATGATCGAGGTGACACTGCCAAAAGTCAGACAGTTATGATCGAGGTGAGATAGTCCAGTGTCAGAAATTAATGATCGAGGTGAGAGTGCCAAAAGTCAGAAAGTTATGATCGAGGTGAAAGTGCACAATTCTC
>NW_018455738.1:0-422 GCF_002113885.1 Mizuhopecten yessoensis
CTTTCTTATTGAAAACTGGTTTAGTTTAATTTTATTTAACGTGTTTTTAACAGCATATTTAAGGACGTGCCGTCTGATGTATATGCGTGCAGTTTTGTCTAAGTGTTGGTGGCGGTAACATGAATGTTGGCATATCTGCCTATTTGTGATAGCGTGGATCTGATGCCGACTTCAGGGTGCTTCGTCACTAAAACAACCTGCCGAAGCACGGTATACCACCCGGTCGCATTATCTGACAATGGGTGAATCATTTGTTGTGATAACCATAAATTCTTAACGTTAAGGTTCGACTAACTAACACTTTAATGAGTTTTGTATCTCCCGAAGAAGTGTCTATTCAAACCCTGTACAATGGTGTATATATGTTTGATTGGAGTTGGGTACTCCTATCCTGTACCATTACTCACGATTTGTGGTATGAG
>NW_018455739.1:0-422 GCF_002113885.1 Mizuhopecten yessoensis
TTACAGATATACCTCCAAACTGAGTCTGTTTTTGATGAGTCTTTTTCAAAGACATTTTCAAATTTATCTTTCCATAATATTGATTAAGATAATACCTTTAAACTGTTTTGTAAAAGAAACTTTCTTGTTCATATCTCGGTGCAAACCAATCTATCGAAAGCGAGCGTCAGAGGATATATCTAAAATCGTGTGAGTAAATGAAGCTCTTTTAGGGGATGTCTCCAGCTTAACATGTCAATGAAAATGTTTTAAAACATTTCCGACGGAATATTTAACCTTACAGGTAAAACACCTTTGTATCATCGTTCACAGGTTCTGTTGATTTGGATCCCGTAGTAGGTATTTGTCATGATAGACCTTTGTAAATGCGTCGCTTGAAAATATAATAATATGTTTGTTTGTTGCTTGGGGTTTAACGTCCT
>NW_018455740.1:0-422 GCF_002113885.1 Mizuhopecten yessoensis
ACAGACAGATTCTTTATTTCCTCCATATAGAGATTACATGTCTTAATTGTAATACCAAATGGCGGAATTATAAGTTTTTACGGGAACAATTACCTAACAGTATTAATAGCTTAATTCAAAGACTACACACAGCGGAAAAGTAAAATATATTTATATGCGATATCATTATGTATCTTATTTGTTTATGATAAAATGTCATTATATACTGGTTTTATTATTATTTCACAGTCCTTACTATCTCCCCTGGCAACACTATGAGTGTAATGTTACATTCAGTGGCTTGTAAAAAGTAATGTCTGACGCGTCCTTATGACGAAGATAAAAGCGTCTTCTAGATCCTTCCACAACGTGCTGGTCTAGTCTCGTTCAACCAGACGCTTGATCATTTGAAGTCTCGTTCAACCAGACGCTTGATCACTTGT
>NW_018455741.1:0-422 GCF_002113885.1 Mizuhopecten yessoensis
AGGACACCCCAACCAAGCAAGCTGTTGCTGCCCGGCAGGTTTCCTCATATCCAACATTCTCATCTCCATGGCCTGAATTAAGTATTTATTCAGAACACGCAGAAACAGGCTACCTCGGCGCTCGACACGGACGACTAAGCCTCCTGATCTATATGGTCAATGTGTTTACCTCCTGCAGAGTCATTCCTGTCTGAAGTAAACTTGTCAAAGTGGCTTTTCAATCTACTTGTCTTTCATTTTGCAGTGTTACCATGGTTAGTACTCCACCTTTTTTATTCCATAATATAAACTATTTCATCCTATGACAGTATCTAGGCTGGCTGGTAGGGATGCGCCCAACTGTCAGGATGAGTGAGTCAGGAAATTAATAATACATGTTTATAAAAAATATATCATCCTATATAGAAACCAACTTTATTGTA
>NW_018455742.1:0-422 GCF_002113885.1 Mizuhopecten yessoensis
TAGGTACTGTCCCTACACCTAGATCTACCTCTGGCTGTGTTACTGTAGGTACTGTCCCTGTACCTAGATCTACCGCTTACTCTAATGTGTCTATACTTATATCTACCGCTTCATTGTGGTAGCTGTACTGTTCTTGAAATCCACCCGTTACTGGATGTTTCTCCCTATTTAACTAACATTATACATACGGAAAAATTGACAGACACCGGATAAATTATCAGTGCAGCAAAACATGTACTTGTGAAGCGAATGCCCGATGATGAATTCCAGTTCTTGTTTTATGAAAAAATCAATTGCTTCAGTGCTAATAATGTTCATACTGTCCCTATACTCAGATCTACCGCTAGCAGTACTGTCCCTATACCTAAATCTACCGCTAGCTGTACTGTACCTACACCTTAATCTACCGCTAGCGGTACTGT
>NW_018455743.1:0-422 GCF_002113885.1 Mizuhopecten yessoensis
ACAAAATATTTGAAAACCTTTGATTAAATAATGTGACAGGTAAATAAACAAGTAACCACTGAAGACTAATATTCAGTATCAAGCTCTGTACATGTGTACCTTGTAGAGGGAATCCTTATTTTGTGTAAGAGTTATTCCCCTTTCCCATCTTAGCTGGCCAACAGTTTTCATGCCAATCCAAGCTGTCTTCTGTTCATGGGGGAGCAGCAGTGACGTCACAGGGTTATAGAACTGGGGAACCTCCACTGGGTACCACGTTCGCAGGAACACAATGTCTGTACAGAGCAGAAGGTAAATCATCTCAAGATATACACGTATCTCACATGCTTAAGTATTATGACAAATATTAGCTGGTAATAAGTTAACTCACTCACCCTTGAAGACACATTTGAACCCTTCAAATTCAAAGGTTGGAATAGTTC
>NW_018455744.1:0-422 GCF_002113885.1 Mizuhopecten yessoensis
ACAGCATTACAGTGACCGTTAGACTATCAAGAATGGGTTTAGCTTCAGCTTCAGTAACAGAACAGGCAAATGACATGTTTATGATTGACCGACGTTTTACCTGGCCCATGGCTTACAAAGAGAGTTGATATGTGATACCCTATGACCGTTATGAAAGTACAACTAGACGTTGTTAAGTATCTGTTATTTGCATTGGTGTTTGTCTATAGCAACCATTCAGCTGGATTTTTACACCTTGGTGTGTTACGCAAGTGTGCCCCGGGTGTGGAAAACTACGGTCCTGGTACAGATACAAAACGGCTATGTTTAATTTTACCTGTATACGTGACCGTGTCAATATGTGTATGTGCTATTTCACATGTATCGATTTTGGGAGCTTCAAAAGCACCGAAAACACCATTTCTAAATTAAGGAAATATAGA
>NW_018455745.1:0-422 GCF_002113885.1 Mizuhopecten yessoensis
CCTACGAATTTATCACTGTAAGTATTTGTTAACCTTACATGATTAAATTACTACTCATTAGCCCGTTCAAAGGGGACTGAGAATGTATCACTGAAAATATTTTTGAACTTGTCCAGATAATAAATTCCTATAATAAGGTCGTACACAGGGGCATGATAATTCATCACAGTATTTTTGTTTTGTTTAGAGGCCTGAGTATTTATTACTGTAAGTGTGTTTGAACTTGTCCCGATTATCAGTATCCATAATTATCCCGGTCACAGGGGTCTGATGATTGATCACTCTCGGTATGTGTGGACCCACCACGATAACAAGTACCTCGAATTAGCCCGGTCACAGGGACGTAGAGATGTGTAGGTATGGTTGTACATATCATGATGTCTTGTTTTATGGTTGGTCCACACATAGGGTTCTCTTGTTAG
>NW_018455746.1:0-422 GCF_002113885.1 Mizuhopecten yessoensis
GGGTCAAGTGTCAAACTCAACCAGTTTTGAAGTAAGATGTGTGGACTCTGAAATGCTCACAAACCCCTTAAAAGTTTAAATTTTGTCATATTATTGTGAGATTGAGTTCTGGACCGGATACGACTTTTGCCGTCTACTGTCAATGTTAAAGGGTCAAACGTAACACTTGGACACTTTTTATCTGAAAGGGGTCAAAGTCACACTTCACAGCCTCTTTCTAAAAACAAAAAAGCTAGGTTACATAAAAACGTTATACGGATTACCATCACACTTGACCACTTTCGTTCCCCCTGATTGAGGAGGAGCGGGGATATAGCTTTATAATCCACCGCACCTTTTTTCAGCTGGTAAATATACATTTGCCCCGTTTCAAGTCTAAGGTCCACTAGACCATGGTTTGAAAGCAATATTACAAGTCATGT
>NW_018455747.1:0-422 GCF_002113885.1 Mizuhopecten yessoensis
ATTTGCATTACGTACGTTCGTCCTTCATTCATCGACATCCAGTCCGTTCGAAGAGTATATCCAAGGCGTATCTTTTATACTTTTTCTATACGATTCATCTGGATTGGGTAAGATTTGGTATGCAAGTAAACCTTGGGATGGTAGAGTGTCACGGCCAAAACGTAGATCACTGTGATCTATGGTTTGTCGTCCCTTCGTCTTTTCGTTATATTGCGGCGAGATCACGATATTTAGTAAAGTTAATATGTCGTCGTTTCGCTATTTCGCGGCGAGATGTTGTGACAAGATTTGATATGCAAGTACATATTGGATTGTAGGTAAATAAAAAAGCTATACCGATGGGGTACTACGGATTTCATAGCAATACTTTGGCTTCTTATTATTTATCTTTTATATATAAAGCTGTCATGCTTGTCTTGATG
>NW_018455748.1:0-422 GCF_002113885.1 Mizuhopecten yessoensis
TGGAGCCAGGTTGTTTAAGACTTTGTACATTAAAATACATTGGTTTTAGGAAATTTGTTTTTTAAAAGGCAACCATTTAAGTTCGCTAAACATTTCATTTACAAAAGTCACATTTCAAAATAACTGTGGCAGCTCGTTTTTGCAGTTTTTCAATCTTTGCAATGTTGTTCTGTGTGGCATTTCCCTAGATATTAGAGCAGTAGTCAAAATGGGGATTAATGAAGGAATTGTTATATGTGAGACAAGATGATTGGGTCAGGAAAGGTCGAAAGTGTCTCATTTAGAAAATTTGATATGGAATCTTTTTTGCAGTATCTGCAATTTGTTTATCCCAATATAAACAATCATTAATAGTAACCCCAAGAAGTTTTTCTTGATTCACATTTTCTAATTGTCTGTCATTTATAAAAACAGATAAATTT
>NW_018455749.1:0-422 GCF_002113885.1 Mizuhopecten yessoensis
GTAGGAGTCCCCACATAATCCACTGTCTGCAGTCGCAGTTGTGTGATACCAACCTTCAACCATTCCTTGGGGAAAATATGAGAAGCATGGACGTGAATCTTTCAGTCACTTTGGTTTTACCTGAACAATTGCATATGTGCAAGCTAAGAACAGATCAAGTAAGAATTGATAGTTCAGTGATATCAATTTGCATATTTCTGTAATTCCTTATGAAAGTTAACTTTGGTTAATGCACTAACTCACTCACCCTTGAAGACACATCTGAACTCTTCCAATTCAAAGGTAGGAAACGTTCATTATGAAATTTCTGGGGTGAATGAGTTAATTGTTGTGATTATTATATGTTGATATAACGTCTTTTATAATTTTTGTAAAAGAAATTAACTTCATATTCCATACCAACTACAATCTATTGTCATGCC
>NW_018455750.1:0-422 GCF_002113885.1 Mizuhopecten yessoensis
TCATACTACCGTATACGCCGTCAAAATGAAGGTCAATCCTTATCCGAATCCTTTCAACAGCTACGTTGATGTAAGGTTGCTCTGTGTTTACGATGTTTGAGCTATGCAAGGATACTATTAAGTAGCATCATACTACGAAATCCGCATCTTGGTACTTCCTAAATAGTCACACTATTCCAACCAGACACCAGCGCCAACCATTTCAAACTGATCCTCATTCTGTTTTAAAGCTGGTTTTGACAAATTCGAATTTCCACTTCTTGGTCCCTAACATCATCGATGAGTTATCGAGAGACGAAACAGCTGTATGAAGCAGTATATTTATTTTTGGTCAATGAATACAAAATTTTATAAATGCAATCAAATGTTTATGCTTACGTTCATCAGTCAAGCAGAGAACACTACGTGCTATTTTAAAGAAC
>NW_018455751.1:0-422 GCF_002113885.1 Mizuhopecten yessoensis
TCACTTGAGACTTTGTCTCAGGTGACCTAAAAATTAAATCAATACATCACCATATTTGTCGTAATTAATGCCCCTAACCCTATAAATGTCCCTTCTCATTTTTCGCGAGGAATTGAAATTATACAGACCCGTCTCAGAGCTGACCAGACCCAATCAATGACCAATAGTACACTTTTTATGTCTGTTGATCATGGCTGAACTTCCCAAGAAGAATGAAGCAGATGAAAAAAATATTTACGAAGCTCAAGCCAAACTGGAAAGTTTATAACCGTCCGTCTATGATAACAACTTGGATGAATTCGCACAAGTTTTTCTATCATAACTTTTAATATCATAATAACCACCCCCTTTAAATCAATGTTGTAAGAACCTGGGTGTTAACTCATTTACCCCAGAAGACACATTTGAACTCTTCCAATTCA
>NW_018455752.1:0-422 GCF_002113885.1 Mizuhopecten yessoensis
ACCACCCTTTAATGTCTTACCCCTACTCTGCTCTATTCCAGAACTAATTGGCTACCTTTAATGTCCTACCCCTAATCTCTCATGTTCCTGAGCTGATTGACCTCCCTGTAATGTCTGACCCCAACTCTGTCATGCTCCTGAGCTGATTGACAACCCTGTAATGTCTTACTCCTGCTCTGTCATGTACCTGAGCTGATTGACCACCCTTTAATGTCTTACCCCTACTCTACTCTAAACCTGAACTGATTGACCATCCTTAAATGTCTTACCCGTACTCTGCAATAAACCTGAGCTGATTGACCGCCCAGTAATGTTTGGCCCCTAATCTGTTCTCTACTTGAGCTTATTGAACAACCTATTATTTTAGCCTTAGTCTGTTTTTTACCTGAGCTGATTGACCACCCTGTAATGTCTTACCCCTA
>NW_018455753.1:0-422 GCF_002113885.1 Mizuhopecten yessoensis
TACAATGTTCAGAAATATATTGCTTATGGTAAAGGGGAACAATATATCAATAAGTTTACTAATGAATGGCGAAAATGGATGAAAGTAGGTTAACTTGCCTAAACATCAATATTTGTTTTGTTTTTTGTTTTTTGTTTTTTTCTTTCGCTTAAATACAGTCCTTAAATTGTTAATCGCCTTTTCATCAACAACTTGCATTTTGCTATGAGTTATCTTTATATTATCATAAGTATAGCATATATAAATCGGACGTTTACTCGGAAAGTCTGACATCTCTATCTTTCTGTCTGTGTGTGTGTGTTTCAATCTCTCTGCCTGTCTATGTTTTTGTGGATTTTGTATATGTCAGCAATTGTCTTGAATATCAATAAAGGAACGTAAAAAAATGATGATGATGATGATGATGATGATGATGATGATGA
>NW_018455754.1:0-422 GCF_002113885.1 Mizuhopecten yessoensis
AGTACTCATACACACCCCACAAAATATACAATTTCTGAAGCAATTGCGAATAGAAAATTCCTTTTTCCTCTTTGGTTTTGAATCCTCTATCAACCTGTCCACTTCGGGAGCATGGGTGTTCGGTCGTATTTCTCTGTTATCAGCTTTTTCCTGATTGTTGAAAGTATCGTCCTGTTGGAGACAACACATTTCTTTATTACTACATTAGCTAGGAGTTGGTGTTCCCTTTGTGTTATTAGGTTTATTGAAAGGGCTCAGATTTTCCAATTGAAACTGTTATGTTCGGTAAATTATATTTTGAATGTTTGTTGTTTATCGTACGAATTCATTACCTTCTCTAAATACGAACTGTTACTTTTATTATCTACAACCGTTAAACTTCATAACATTTGAATGTACTTAAATATTTCCTGTCTGTTTCT
>NW_018455755.1:0-422 GCF_002113885.1 Mizuhopecten yessoensis
TGCAGTGAAAGATAATCTAACGCAGTGTTCGATTGTTTTTCAACCTGCAGGCCAGCGTTGTCATGGACAATATATAAGCTTAAATAATTACACAGGGGAAGATAAAGCACGTGCTTCTCCAATACTTCGATTGAAATCTATTTAATCAGCTCAGATAATGCTATGGCTCGTTAATACCTGACGAGCATTGACCGTAATACAGCAGTACGTAGCGTTAACGAAGAAACCTGTGTATCTTCTAATATATCACCAGTTTGCAAACCTTACTTTCCAGTAAACAAGTTAAATTTTACTGCGATGATATAATGCAGACAGAACGTTCCTCTCGATTACGACTGATTTATTTATCTTTGTTTCATATCTTTAAGGGTGTTATGCCCTTCTCTAGGACACACCAGAAACATACAAAATATGGAGTTTAG
>NW_018455756.1:0-422 GCF_002113885.1 Mizuhopecten yessoensis
GGATATAGGATAAATCATATGACGAAGGTTTTGTTCATTTTCTGTATTGGAGTACATAAGAACACGAATGATTATTAGTACACACAGTTTCCTCACTGTTTGGTTGGGTAGGACTGGAAGGCGGGAGCAGCACCCCTGCATAGAGAAAATAATAGTTTGGCAATCAAAATGACATTATTTAAGAAAATTGGATTCAAACAGCTCTGGTGATAGTTAAAACAAGCAAATCTCTTAAGGAAATAGTATGAGTGATAAAAACAAATTTATCATGAATAATTTAGCAACACATACGAAGGGTTATGTGAAGGCGTCCATCACTAGAACTATATTCAGACATTGACGACAGCATCCGGAGAATGGAGAAATACATTATCTAGTTAAAACAGTGGAATGTTTTGAGCTTTTCATAATTTCGTTTATTT
>NW_018455757.1:0-422 GCF_002113885.1 Mizuhopecten yessoensis
GTCATTTTCATTCGTAAACGTTCTCGGGCTTTATTACATCCCAGGATGTTACTTGCCAAATATCATAACTGTAGGACTTTTGGACCTTCACAAGAAGTCGTTTAAACAACTATAAAATGTCTGTAAGACATAAATGTCCGCGCTCATGAATGGGACGGGATGCGACAGGACAGGACGGTGGTTGGATTTTCCTTTTGTAAGTATTTATACTATTTTCTCAGTATATGTCCTCTTTTCAGACCTTTACAATTCTGAGAATTCCAAATAGAGCCACAAAAATGGAAACAATTTTGGTTGTATGAATATGATCAGGAATCACTAGATGTAGTCTAAAAAATATTACTGTAATACTTCGTGAAGATCTAATTCACAGTAACTTTTTTACATCTTTTTAATGTCAGTGTTATTTCGAAATGATCCAA
>NW_018455758.1:0-423 GCF_002113885.1 Mizuhopecten yessoensis
GTTACCTAATCACTCAGTTATATATAATTACTTAGGGCTACAATAATATTATCGGAGGTGTGACCTAATCACTCAGTTATATATAATTACTTAGGGCTACAATATAATTATCGGAGGTGTGACCTAATCACTCAGTTATATATAATTACTTAGGNTTTATCGGAGGTGTGACCTAATCACTCAGTTATATAATTACTTAGGGCTACAATATAGTTATCGGAGGTGTGACCTAATCACTCAGTTATATATAATTACTTAGGTCTACAATATATTTATCGGAGGTGTGACCTAATAACTCAGTTATATATAATTACTTAGGGCTACAATATAATTATTGGAGGTGTGACCTAATCACTCAGTTATATATAATTTCTTAGAGCTACAATATAATTATCGGAGGTGTGACCTGATCACTCAGTTATA
>NW_018455759.1:0-145 GCF_002113885.1 Mizuhopecten yessoensis
GTATTGGTACATGTATAGCCTATAAAGGTTGATGTATATATGTATGTGTACATGTATAGCCTATAAAGGTTGATGTATATATGTATTGGTACATGTATACCCTATAAAGGTTTATGTATATATGTATGTGTACATGTATACCCTA
>NW_018455759.1:200-423 GCF_002113885.1 Mizuhopecten yessoensis
AGGTTTATGTATATATGTATTGGTACATGTATACCCTATAAAGGTTTATGTATATATGTATGTGTACATGTATACCCTAAAAAGGTTTATGTATATATGTATGTGTACATGTATACCGTATATAGGTTTATCTATATATGTATTGGTACATGTATACTCTATATAGGTTTATGTATAGATGTATGTGTACATGTATACCCTATATAGGTTTATGTATATATGT
>NW_018455760.1:0-423 GCF_002113885.1 Mizuhopecten yessoensis
TAGTACGAGATTTAAGGACATACAACAATGATTCTGTCTCAGACAGCAGTGATCCTGACGGCTGATACAAAGATACCAGCTTCTGTAATACCGAGGTGCTGTTCCATTCAGTGCCTTGTATGTGTACACCAAAATGTTTACAGCAATATGTATTGTACAGGTAGTCAGTGCAATTAATATAGAACAGGTGTGATGTGCTCTCTCTTTCGTGTACGAGTATTCAGACGTGCTGCCGTGGTCTTGAACCTCGGCAGACGACTATTTATTGAGTCAGATATACCACAGAGCAGGACATTACCATAGTCCAACCGAGAGGTATCAAGTTCATGTATAAAATCTTGCATGCATCTGCAGTTATAAATGTTGGGTACAGTCGACGTTTCTTAATTTGACGTCAAATGCAGCTGAAAAGTCCAGCATGAC
>NW_018455761.1:0-423 GCF_002113885.1 Mizuhopecten yessoensis
CTGAACATCAACTATCATAAAATATATTGAGTATTATCAAAAAAAATATATCACATAACATTTTTAACACAACCTGAACATTAGCTTGCATATATCAATCTATTTAACAAAACTAACTACACAACAATTGTCTTTCATTGGCACATGATATCATTTAAAAAATAGGAATTATTCAAAACCTAAACATTAATCTATATTTATGCAAAACTAACAAATATTGACACATGATGTAAAAGTTTTACTGAGTTTTATAAAAAATACTGTTTAACTTTAAAATGGAATTTTCACATTTAAAAAAAGTCATCAAATTAGGAATGTTTATTATCAAGGAAAGTATTGAGGTAGGTTTTAAAATGCATGAAATGGATTTCTTTTGTAAAAAACCTGAACATCAACTATCATAAAATATATTGAGTATTATCA
>NW_018455762.1:0-423 GCF_002113885.1 Mizuhopecten yessoensis
GACATCCCTAATACCGTACACATGTTCACTCAAGGACATCCCTAAATCCGTACACATATTCACGTAAGAACTCCCTAATACCGTACACATATTCACGTAAGTACTCCCTAATACCGTACACATGTTACGTAAGTACTCCCTAATACCGTACAGATGTTATCGTAAGTACTCCCTAATATCGTACACATGTTCACGTAAGTACTCCCTAATACCGTACACATGTTTACGTAAGTACTCCCTCATACCGTACACATGTTCACTTAAGGATATCTCTAATACCTTACACATGTTCACGTAAGTACTCCCTAATACCGTACACATGTTCACGTAAGTACTCCCTAATNCCGTACACATGTTTACGTAAGTACTCCCTAATATCGTACAGATGTTATCGTAAGTACTCCCTAATATCGTACACATATT
>NW_018455763.1:0-423 GCF_002113885.1 Mizuhopecten yessoensis
ATCCACTGTTGGACTGTCAGTCCCCGAGGTTGGCCCTAACTTTGTGCCCACTGTTGGACTGTCAGTCTCCGAGGTTGGCCGTAACTTTGTATCCACTGTGGGACTGTCAGTCTCCGAGGTTGGCCGTACTCAACTGTAAATGAGTGCGTCGTTTGGCAGTGCTGGAATTGTTGAATGTTAGCTGTGAGCTTCTAAATGGCAGCACCGGTTGTATGCTACCCATGGAGTTGAGAAAGATATTGGCTGGTTGCAAAGGCTCAATAACCACGGATAATATTTTTTTCAATCGTTTTGAGACGATCTACGACCTTAGTTGTGATAAAGCGGTATACACGAACCTCGAATTTGTATTATCATCATTCATGTGTCTAAAAAAATTACTTTTAAATGCGCACTTTCTTCCTTCGTATTTCTGCTGATTAT
>NW_018455764.1:0-423 GCF_002113885.1 Mizuhopecten yessoensis
GGCCACAGTATGGCATAAGCTCACCTTCGGACCAGGTGAGCTAATTATTGAAACCTTGATAACTCTTCATTCAAGCATGCTACTGGCCAAATATCAACATTCAGGGCCTCATGGTTATTCAGAAGAAGTTGTTTAAAAATTTCAATCATATTTGAACCCTGTGACCTTGTATATAGGTCAAGGTCATCGATTTGAACAAACTTGGTAGTCCTTCATGCCAGCATGTTTTTGACCAAATATCATCTCCCTGGACCTTTTTGTTATTCATCAGAAGTCATTAAAATATTTTAACATATTTGACCCCTGTGACCTTGAAAATCGATGAAGGTCATTCATTTGAACAAATTTTGTAGTCCCTCATCCCAGCATGCTACTGGCCAAAAATCATCATCCTAGACCTTCTGGTTACTGAGAAGAAGTTGT
>NW_018455765.1:0-423 GCF_002113885.1 Mizuhopecten yessoensis
CCAGCTCTCTTTTACATGGAATGGGTTAGATAAAACATAAATTACCCCCCTGTATACGGACTGAGTTAAATACAACATCAATTTCTTCGTTTGAACCTGACGTAGTTAGATACAACATCAATTACTCTCTTTTACCCGGACGAGGTTAGATAAAACATCAAAAGCTCTCATTTACCCAGACAGGGTCTGATACAACTTCAATTACTCTCTTTTACCCGGACTGGGTTGGTTACAACATCAATAGTTTTTTTTTTACCCGGACTGGGTCAGATACAACATTAATTACTCTCTTTTATCCGGACTGAGTTAGAAACAACTTCAAAAGCTCTCATTTACCCGGACTGGGTTGGTTACAACATCAATAGGTTTTTTTTTAATCCGGACTGGGTCTGATACAACATCAATTACTCTCTTTTATCCGGA
>NW_018455766.1:0-423 GCF_002113885.1 Mizuhopecten yessoensis
AACACAATGATTGTTAGCTACACAACTAAACATCATCATTGTAAGTTACAAAACTAAACATCATCATTGTAAGCAACACAACTAAACCTCATCATTGTAAGCTACACAACTAAACATCATCAGTGTAAGCTACACAACTAAACATCATCATTATACGCTACACAACTAAACATTATCATTGTAAGCTACACAACAAAATGTCATCATTGTAAGCTAAACAACTAAACCTCATCCTTGTAAGCCACACAATTGAACATCATTATTGTAAGCTACACAACTAAACCTCATCAGTGTAAGCTACACAACAAGATATCATCACTGTAAGCCACACAATTAAACACAATTATTGTAAGCTAAACAACTAAACATCATCAGTGTAAGCTAAGCAACTAAACACAATTATTGTAAGCTACACACCAAAAC
>NW_018455767.1:0-170 GCF_002113885.1 Mizuhopecten yessoensis
ACTGTGTGACACGTACATGTATCTATATAATAACAATAATGATCAACTGACTAACAAACTCTGTGACATGTATCTATATAATAACAATAATGATCACCTTACTACCAAACTCTGTGACATGTATCTACATAATAACAATAATGATCACCTTACTACCAAACTCTGTGACA
>NW_018455767.1:220-423 GCF_002113885.1 Mizuhopecten yessoensis
CCAAACTCTGTGACATGTATCTACATAATAACAATAATGATCACCTTACTACCAAACTCTGTGACATGTATCTACATAATAACAATAATGATCACTTTACTACCAAACTCTGTGACATGTATCTACATAATAATAATAATGATCACCTGCCTACCAACCTCTGTCACACGTATCTACATAATAACAATAATGATCACCTTACT
>NW_018455768.1:0-423 GCF_002113885.1 Mizuhopecten yessoensis
TTCACATTCGATATCCGGTAGTTACTCCATTGTATGATGATGACCCTTACCAGTTTTCTTCATTCATTAACATTTTAAATGTTTAAATAGACAAAATTCTTTTTCAACGATTACCATTCGTCTGACATGAACACTTCATGAATTTCTAAATCTATATTAACACTTAAACTTGGACCTTAAGCTTTAAGAACATCTAATTTTTGATGTTAATATACTGACTAAAGGAAGTAGTTTTCTTAGTGAAGATCTTAATTCTGCTATTCGTGTTTATGTTCAGGAATATATAGAATCAACCAACATATTTTGAATGTTACGTATGCATGTATGTATGTATGTATGTATGCATGTATGTATGTGCGTACGTGTGCATGCATGCACGTACGTGTGTATGTTTGTGCATGTATTTATATATACATGCGTGTA
>NW_018455769.1:0-122 GCF_002113885.1 Mizuhopecten yessoensis
GTTGTAGTCTAGAGACACGCACTGTAGTTACTAGTGATTTACGTGCCTCTGCGGTTACTAGTGGTGTACGTGTAGTAGTCTAGAGGCATTGACGCACTGTAGTTACTAGTGATTTATGTGTT
>NW_018455769.1:145-423 GCF_002113885.1 Mizuhopecten yessoensis
GTGTTGTAGTCTAGAGGCATTGACGCACTGTAGTTTATAGTGATTAACGTGTTGTAGTCTAGAGACACGCAGTGTAGTTATTAGTGATTTACGTGTTGTAGTCTAGAGGCATTGCCGCATTGTAGTTACTAGAGATTTACGTGTTGTAGTCTAGAGGCACGCACTGTAGTTACTAGTGATTTACGTGTCGTAGTCTATAGGCATTGACGCACTGTAGCTACTACTGATTTATATGTTGTAGTCTAGATACATTGACGCACTGTAGTTACTAGTGATTT
>NW_018455770.1:0-423 GCF_002113885.1 Mizuhopecten yessoensis
ATCGGAATGTAGGTCCCGTTCGTTAGACCACGGAATTAGATTGCTTTACATAAATCCGTGATTAGACTTTGTACATTCAATATGACGTGGATGACGAATTTCATTTTGGATTAAAATGCCTCCTTCAACGAGCTTAGAAGCAAACACGTTTTTATAAGAGAATCTAATATTGTGAAAACCTCTGTCTACCAAACAAAATAATCATTGAAGACAACAGGAAATGTCATATCGAGTTAATGTCGGGAGTGAGGGTTTACTGTATTGTTAATCATAGTCAAAGGATTCTAAGCATTAATTTTACTATGTTACCATTGTACATAAACGATAAACATTGAAGAAACCTAAAACTCAATTGTACTAAAAAACGGTCCCGGATGGTACCAACGAGATTCTTCAATTTACATTTAGAGTCACCAGAGACGT
>NW_018455771.1:0-423 GCF_002113885.1 Mizuhopecten yessoensis
TTATTTTTCAGGTCGATCAGAAATCCAATATGGCCACCACAGCTGTCATTTTGGTAAACTATTTCAAACTTATAGTAAAGATCTACTTGGCCGATTGAACTGAAACTTTGTAGGAATGATCGAATCATGGTCCTGACAAAGTGTTGTTATTTTTCGGGTCAAACAGAAATTCAATTTGGCTTCCATGGCCGCTATTTTGCTACTAAGTTCTAATAGGCCGATCTCACTTAAAATTGGTCTAGGAATGATCAGCTCATGGTCCTGACAAAGTTAAGTTAACATTATACTATTTTTTACTCAAATTGGTACATATTTCAACAACAAAAATAAATACTATAGACTCAGGTGACCGTTAAAGCCCATGGGCCTCTTGTATCTTTGAGGACCGTATATTGGAGCCTAGAATGATTGTAGTATTGTATA
>NW_018455772.1:0-423 GCF_002113885.1 Mizuhopecten yessoensis
TTGTATTTATGTTACTAACTGACGTACCACATTGTATTTATGTCACTAACTGACGTACTACATTGTATTATGTCACTAACTGACATACTACATTGTATTATGTCACTAACTGACATACTACATTGTATTATGTCACTAACTGACATACTACATTGTATTTATGTTACTAACTGACGTACTGCCTTGTATTTATGTCACTAACTGACGTACTACATTCTATTTATGTCACTAACTGACGTACTACATTGTATTTGTGTTACTTACTGACGTACTACCTTGTATTTATGTCATTAACTGACGTACTACATTGTATGTATGTTACTAACTGATATACNGTTACTTACTGACGTACTACCTTGTATTTATGTCACTAACTGACGTACTACATTGTATTGATGTTACTTACTGACGTACTACATTGTA
>NW_018455773.1:0-423 GCF_002113885.1 Mizuhopecten yessoensis
TGCTATATCGGTGTAATAATGTGACCGTGTGCATTATTCTACGCCAAAGTTGTGCTGTATCGGTGTAATAATGTGACCGTGTGCATTACTCTACGGCCAAGTTGTGCTATATCGGTGTAATAATGTGACAGTGTGCATTATTCTACGCCAAAGTTGTGCTGTATCGGTGTAATAATGTGACCGTGTGCATTACTCAACGCCAAACTTGTGCTATATCGATTTAATAATGTGACCGTGTGCTTTATTCTACGGCCAAGTTGTGCTATATCGGTGTAATAATGTTATTGTGTGCATTATT
Source organism: Mizuhopecten yessoensis (assembly GCF_002113885.1). Classification (NCBI taxonomy): domain Eukaryota; kingdom Metazoa; phylum Mollusca; class Bivalvia; order Pectinida; family Pectinidae; genus Mizuhopecten; species Mizuhopecten yessoensis. The sequence goes on from NW_018455773.1 coordinate 299, forward strand.
CGACGCCAAGGTTGTGCTATATCGGTGTAATAATGTGACCGTGTGCATAAATTTACGCCCAAATTGTGCTATATCGATGCAATAATGTGACCGTGTGCATTACTCTACGGCCAAGTTGTGCTATA
>NW_018455774.1:0-423 GCF_002113885.1 Mizuhopecten yessoensis
TCTAATCTGCAAGGGGTTTGAGCCCAACAGAGGTAAAATTGACTTTAATTTTCAATGATCTTCTTATTCAGGCACAGAAATGCTAGAATCAAATACTCTTCATAGATGGAATTAAGGTCCTGTAGGCCTGTTCCAAATTTATGAATATCTTACTACCTCTGGATCATTCATTCCTCCTTGAGAAGGGGTTAATGTTTAGGCTAAAGCAAAATAAAAAGTTTTTCATGCAACATTCCAGAGAATCTCATTTTAATTTCATGGATCAATATATACTTACAGGGTAATAACAAATGTAAGAATTTAAATGAATTTCTATGCATTTCAATGGTTATTATTCTGTCAAGAATGTGGACAGGATCCCATGACCATAACAGGAAGAAAGTGTATGTAATCTTTGCCGGACTATTAATTAAAATGATCTTC
>NW_018455775.1:0-423 GCF_002113885.1 Mizuhopecten yessoensis
TGTAATGTATTCCTTGTCTATATGACTGACCATGTACTGTAATCCATGTCTATGTCATTGACCATGTACTGTAATCCCTGTCTATGTCAGGTACCATGTACTGTAATCCCTGTCTATGTCACTGACCATGTACTGTAATCCCTGTCTATGTCAGGAACCATGTACTGTAATCCCTGTCTATGTCAGGGACCATGTACTGTAATCCCTGTCAATGTCTTTGACCATGTATTGTAATCCCTGTCTGTGTCACTGACCATGTATTGTAATCCCTGTCTATGTCACTGACCATGTATTGTAATCCCTGTCTATATGTCAGGGACCATGTACTGTAATCCATGTCTATGTCATTGACCATGTACTGTAATCGCTGTCTATGTTACTGACCATGTATTGTAATCCCTGTCTATGTCAGGGATCATGTAT
>NW_018455776.1:0-423 GCF_002113885.1 Mizuhopecten yessoensis
GTGATTTCAATAAGCCAGAAAATCTCAAAATTTCTTTTTTTTTTCCATTTCATTTGTTTTCCAAGTGCTGGAAAAAAGTTAAATTCTTCTTAGAAACACATCAATCAATGTTTTTGCATACTCAATTCTAGTTCTTCTTGACTTTGGTTTGTTTCATTTCATTAGTTTTCCAAGTGCTGGAAAATAGTTAACTTCTTCTCAAAACCAAATATATCAATGTTTTCAATTTCAACAATCTTTTCAATAAGTACAAGTTCTTCTTGACGGCCAAGCAATCTGTCTGAAATTGGGTGAAATGTTGTAATATCAAGTGGTATCGAGTGATTTCAATAAGCCAAAAAATATTTAAAAAAAATGAAATTTGGCAAAAAAATGTTATTTTAAATTTTACCTCAGAGAGTTATTTAGGTGATTAAGAATGAC
>NW_018455777.1:0-423 GCF_002113885.1 Mizuhopecten yessoensis
TAAAATGTCACACAGAAACATCTGTCAGTATGTAATCACTGATGTCGATATAAAATGTCACACATAAACGCCTGTCTGTATGTAATCACTGATGTCGATATAAAATGTCACACAAAAACATCTGTCTGTATGTAATCACTGATGTCGATATAAAATGTCACACAGAAACACCTGTGTGNATCGATATAAAATGTCACACAAAGACATCTGTCTGTGTGTAATCACTGATGTCGACTATACAATGTCATACAGAAATATCTGTCTGTATGTTATCACTGATGTCGACTATAAAATGTAACACAGAAACGCCTGTCTGTATGTAATCACGGATGTCGACTATAAAATGTCACACAGAAACATCTGTCTGAATGTATTAATCTGATACAGTTGTGGGATCGCACAACGTTACACGATGTGCGGTGT
>NW_018455778.1:0-423 GCF_002113885.1 Mizuhopecten yessoensis
TGTTAGTTAGTTCTAAAATGTAAAGGGTCAGTGTTTTTTTGTTCTCTCATGTAAGGGGTCTGTGTAAATCAGTTGTAAAATGTAAGGGGTCAGTGTTAGTTAGTTAGAAATGTAAGGGGTCAGTCTTGGTTACTTGTGAAATGTAAGGGGTCAATGTTAGTTAGTTGTAAAATGTAAGGCGTCAGTGTTAGTCAGTTGTAAAATGTAAGGGACCAGTGCTAGTTATTTCTATAATGTAAGGGGTCAGTGTTAGTCACTTGTAAAACAAGTGGGGTCAGTGTTAGTCAGTTTTAAAATGTAAGTGATCTTTGTTAGCTAGTTGTAAAATGTAAGGGGTCAGTGTTAATTAATTCTATAATGTAATCGGTCAGTGTTAGGTAGTTGTAAATGTAAGGGGTCAATGTTAGTTAGTTAGAAATGTAA
>NW_018455779.1:0-423 GCF_002113885.1 Mizuhopecten yessoensis
GTCTCCTGGTATATCCTTACACTACCATGGTCTCCTGGTATATCCGTACACTACCATGGTCTCTTTGTATATCCTAACACTACCACGGTATCTTGGTATATCCTAACACTACCGCGGTCTCTTGGTATATCCTAACACTATCATGGTCACTTGGTATATCCTAACACTACCGCGGTCTCTTGGTATATCCTAACACTACCATGGTAGTGTTAGGATATACCAAGAGATGGTGGTATATCTTTACACTATATACCACCATCTCTTGGTATATCCTAACACTATCATGGTCACTTGGTATATCCTAACACTACCATGGTCTCTTGGTATATCCTAACACTACCACGGTCTCTTGGTATATCCTAACACTACCATGGTATTTTGGTATATCCTTACACTACCATGGTCTCTTGGTATATCCTAACA
>NW_018455780.1:0-423 GCF_002113885.1 Mizuhopecten yessoensis
ATTCCAAGGTAATTTAGCATTAAACAATGAAAACTTGAATGCAATATATCGGTCTATTCTACGTTGACCTCAAAGCAAAATGTTTGCTGCTATCATAAAATAAAGTTTCTGCTATGGGTGAGATTTAATAACAATTTGGTTTTATCCGTACGGCTTTGACGAAGCGTGTTCCTATTGAATGTTTTATTCCTGTTTATTTTAAACCGATCCTTATCTTTAACCGGTATATTGCTTAACATATTAATTGATGTAAAAGTTTGTGATTACCACCTAGTAAATTGAAATATACATGGGTATCATCTTATTTTAGATTAATTAGCTAGCAATGTACCAGATACTATATTTTAGCTAGGTATCCTATATTTTATACATATTCCCTGTAGATGTTTTATAAAAAAAAAATAAAGATCATTGATCTCTATG
>NW_018455781.1:0-423 GCF_002113885.1 Mizuhopecten yessoensis
GAAAATTTCTTGCTTCTTGCAGTGAAGAGCATATATAGGGACACCTGGAGACATGACTCGCCATATCCCCATAACCAATAGTTCTATATCCACCAAACTTCACAATTTTACTTGTTGGTGAATATACTATAAGAACATATCTTTATTTACGTTAAACATTTAAAAAAGTTGCAGGCCCTTAAAAGGACCCCCACAACTAAATCAGCCAATCTGCGAGTGTTTCATACATTTGTAGTTCCTATCTAAAATCGGTTTCGGCAGTGAAATTACTGGGCCACTGAGAAGGTTTAATGAGGAACTAATGACAGATTTTTACCTCAACATCTCAGATGATTGTCGGCTATTTAAATTGCCCTGTATACGTGTTCCGTGGTCCGTCCATCTGCCTTAAACTATTCTTGTTAGGGCTATATCTCAGAAAGA
>NW_018455782.1:0-423 GCF_002113885.1 Mizuhopecten yessoensis
TATTAGGACACCTAGGCACGTTAATGTGAAGCATTATGATATAATAGGACACCCAGACATGTTAATATAGCACATTAGGGTATATTAAGATACCCGGACACGTTAACATGATACGTCTGTGTATATTAGGATACCCGGACACGTTAACATGATACATGAGTGTATATTAGGATACCCGGACCAGTTTATATGACACGTTACGGTATATATAGACACCCAGACACGTTAATATAACACATTAGGGTATATTATGATACCCAGACACGTGAACATGATACATCAGTGTATATTAGGACACCAAGACACGTTAATGTAAAGCATTAGGGTGTATTAGGACACCCAGACACGTTAATATAACACAGTAGGGTATATTATGATACCCGGACACGTTAACATGATACATCAGTGTATATTAGGATACCC
>NW_018455783.1:0-423 GCF_002113885.1 Mizuhopecten yessoensis
TTCCTACTGAAAGTTGTGTAAATACCACCTCTCACTTTCCTTCTGAAGGTTGTGTGAATACCACCGCTCACTTTCCTACTGAAGGCTGTGTGAATACTATCGCTAACCTTCCGACTGAAGATTGTGTGAATATCACCACTAAGCTTCCTACTGAAGGTTGTGTGAATTCCACCACTCACATTCCTACTGAAAGTTGTGTGAATACCACCTCTCACCTTCCTTCTGAAGGTTGTGTGAATATCAACACTAACCTTCCTACTGTAGGCTGTGTTAATACTATCGCTAACCTTCCGATTGAAGATTGCGTCAATATCACCGCTAACCTTCCTACTGATGGTAGTGTGAATACCACCGCTCACCCCCCTACTGAAGGTTGTTTGAATATCACCGCTCACCTTCCTACTGATGGTAGCGTGAATACCA
>NW_018455784.1:0-423 GCF_002113885.1 Mizuhopecten yessoensis
TAACAGTAGTGGGAACACATGCATGGAGAAAAGAGACATTGTACTTCTTTTATTTTTATTTATTTTTTATTTATATTAATTATAATTATTGATATATGTAGCGACTATATTTACCGTCATTGAATATACAAAATCTTACAAATGTTCTTCAAATATATTTGAATTATATTTCTCAATGTATCTTTAACAACGTAAGAGTTATTTCCCTTACACCGAATTGGATATTATTTTGACACGGCGCCAATTCCTGTCAAACAGCAGCGGCTGTTGTGTCATGCTCTTAAATGGTTACACTTTCATAAATCAATATACCAGAAATAGCATGCTGTTACAGAAATGTTTGATAAGCATACACAGTGCATATATCGTCTCGTCTCCGAGGCATTACCGTTATCAACCTAAGCACGATATGTCATATTACGT
>NW_018455785.1:0-423 GCF_002113885.1 Mizuhopecten yessoensis
GAATTTATCTACCAATTTCTGTTATAAACATCATATTGGTAAATTTGGGCTATCTTTAATTTCTTGGTGCATTTTGTTTCCAATGCGCATGCGTAGATGCCCTACCATAGCAACGAAATTGTGTTGTCATGCACAAATGGCCAAAATATGGTGTTTTTGGACAGTTAGCATGCAGAAATGAAAGCCTCCGCATGTGACAAACAAAAATTCCTTTCTACGAATGAACACTGGTATAACAATGTTTAGCATTTCAAATATTGATTTGTATATTTTTTTTGTTGCATGCGGAGGCTTTCCAAAATTTAAAAGTGTTTGGTTAATTAATTTCCTTCAAAATCGACAATTTTCAACCAAATAGCACACAACAGATGATATTCCTGTATTTTATTATAAAACTGCGGGTTTATGTGTCTCTCTTTGTAA
>NW_018455786.1:0-423 GCF_002113885.1 Mizuhopecten yessoensis
ACATTACGTGTTGGTAGATCCCTATATCACATTACGTGTTGGTATGTACCTATATATTACATTACGTATTGGTAGATCCCTATATCACATTATGTATTGGTAGATACCTATATCACATTACGTGTTGGTAGATACATATATCACATTACACATTGGTAGATACCTATATCACATTACGTGTTGGTAGATACCTATATCACATTACGTGTTGGTATATCCCTATATCACATTACGTATTGGTAGATACCTATATCACATTACGTGTTGGTAGATCCCTATATCACATTACGTGTTGGTAGATCCCTATATCACATTACGTGTTGGTAGATCCCNTCGTGTTGGTAGATCCCTACATCACATTACGTGTTGGTAGATCCGTATATCACATTACGTATTGGTAGATCCCTATATCACATTACATAT
>NW_018455787.1:0-423 GCF_002113885.1 Mizuhopecten yessoensis
CGTTATATACACATTAACAATTTAACAAATGATTCATAAAAAAAACGGAGGCCCTTTAATGAGTAAGCATAGCTACCAGGTAAAATTGTTACCTGTCAAATTCCATGTCCATCATCCTTTCATGTGTTTTGTCATACTTGTACACAAGCAGAAGAGGTTTTTCCCTCTTGTCAGGCCATAAAACAGCCTGACAGTAGGTGCTAAACAATGCATGATGGGACATATTAAACATATACTTTCTAACTTTCGCATTTGTTTCCCCTGATAATTGGAAACTATACATACTTTGAGAAACATCTAATATCATATATCCATAGAGTTTTATCGATAAAACTATAATGCAATGCAGTATATAGCGCGTCAGTTTCATAATCACACACAAAGCGATATAAAGGTCGTGCGTTTTATCCTCACCCAGGGCAT
>NW_018455788.1:0-423 GCF_002113885.1 Mizuhopecten yessoensis
AAGAGATGGATATCAACCATATTTGACTGGAAGCATCCCTAAGTGATGGAGATTCAAAATTGTACAAATGGTGGGGCTGGCCCCCAGGGGGCTGAGGGGCGGGGCCAAAAGGGGGCAATTTGGCTATATTACTATAAACGACTTCTTCTGTAGAACTATGCCATGGATATCAATCTATTTGGTCAGAAGCATTCATTGGAGGCAGGGATTCAAAATTGTACAAATGGTTGGGCTAATCCCCCGGCTAAGGGTTGGGGCCCAAAACAGTTTATTACTTGGAAATGGTTAAGATCCCCACCGTATAACCATATATACATTGGCTGCTAAAGAGAAGAATGCACATTTGCTTCCATGATGGCCCTAGGGTCTGGCCCCACTCTTGGAGACATAGTCCCTTGGTCATAACTTTGAAATGGTTGAGAT
>NW_018455789.1:0-423 GCF_002113885.1 Mizuhopecten yessoensis
ACGCGCCCGAAATATTAAATTGTGTTAGATATGAAAAGTTGATAGTATCTACAGGGGCGAATCCAGGATTTTCTAAAAGTGGGGGCCGCGAAATTTTTCTCAATAGTCAATGGTGTGCTGACGAAGGGAGCAGTCCGAGCGCGTAGCGCAAGGAGGGGGAGGGTACGGGAGGGGGGGTTTGGGGTTTCCCCCCAAAAAAAATTGTGTTTTCTAGAACGTCTCAGAAGCGATTTCCCGTGTTCTGAGGATTATTTTCATGTTTAATTAACAAGAAGAAAAAAAATATTTTTAAGTATGGCCCAAAGACTTTTTTTGTGTACTGGAAAGTAAATTAAAGTTTTGGTTCAAATTCTCTATCAACAGCGTGTTTCAGAAGTTAGATGGTATTATTATAGGGGTAACCTGGTGATGACAAATGTATGA
>NW_018455790.1:0-423 GCF_002113885.1 Mizuhopecten yessoensis
ACACAAGGAGGATCACGGTGGACCCATACAAAACACAAGGAGGAATACGATGGACTCATACACAACACAAGAAGGAACACGGTGGACCAAGACAAAACACAAGGAGGAACACGGTGGAAACAGACAAAACACAATGAGGAATACGATGGACCCAGACAAAACACAAGGCGGAACACGGTGGACCCATACAAAAAACACAAGGAGGAACACGGTGGACCCATACACAACACAAGGGAACGCGGTGGACCCTTACAAAACACAAGGAGGAATATTGTGGACCCAGACAAAAGACAAAGAGGAATACGATGGACCCAGACAAAATACAAGGAGGAACACGATGGACCAATCACAACACAAGGAGAAACACGGTTGACCCAGACAAAACATAAGGAAGAACACGGTGGACACAGACAAAACACAAGG
>NW_018455791.1:0-423 GCF_002113885.1 Mizuhopecten yessoensis
GTTATTACATGGTGATCCCAACTTGTCTTGCAATTATAATACAGATTTTTTAATAAGGTGCATAGGTATATCATAGGAAAAGGTAGATATGGGTGACTGCATGGGTTTCCATTTCATTTCACTTCATCATCATCATCAAATCCCCCCTCCCCCCTTTCCAACTCTTACCCCTACATCTCTAGTGGCTATACTAACATTGTTCTCTACTGCTAATCCTATTACCTATTATAAGGGTCCCGTATCGGAGATACGGGTGCCCTATAGTAATCACTCAGTCTGTCTGTCTGTCTGTCTGTCTGTCCCGTCCACAAATTTTGTTCCTGACTGATAACTTTAGTATTAATTGACTGATGTACATGAAACCTGGTCCAGATGTTTAGTTCACAAAAATACAAATTGAGGTAAAAAGTCAAGGTCAAAGGT
>NW_018455792.1:0-423 GCF_002113885.1 Mizuhopecten yessoensis
CAAAACTCTAAACAAACAAAATTCATAGGTGTGTTTTTTGCAACTATTATTACTCCATTTTTCAAGGGACATTATTTACTAGGGTGGCCGGGTGGTGCAATGGATAGCGAACTTGCCTTTCACCAAGACGGCCGGGATTCTTTTCCCCGATCGGACGTGAAAAAGGCTGGGGTCACCTGCCCAACCACGTGGGTTTTCTCCTGGTACTCCGGTTTCCCCCCACACTACGACCAAAAAGCGCTAGCATCCGGGCCAACAAGAGTAATTAATGTAATTTGAAATAACTTGTTTCATAATTGTTGTAAAATAAATCAAGTTTATTCCGATCTGTAAATCATTCTGTTAAAAAGTGATCATGATGTTACATGCTGGGCAGTCGTAACAATTGTAATGAAGACAGTCAGAAGAGGATCACAAGACCCA
>NW_018455793.1:0-423 GCF_002113885.1 Mizuhopecten yessoensis
GTTTTGGATAATTTTGATGAGTATAGTTCCAGGGATTCTAATGAGCAGTAAGTTCACAGTTGTTTATTTCTTTATGGTGTTTGCTGTCAACCATTTGTCAATCAGAATAAGGTGGCACTTTGTTTTGGTTTACTTTTAAAATATGATGTAGATAGCAATCAATTAATGCGATCTTATTGGGAGAGAACAAATCTGTAGAAACGCCGTAAATTAAGCATATTAAGGCAGAAAGATCAACATGACAATGGTGATACTCCTATTATAATCATTAAGGATTATATAAAAAAAATAACACATTTTACATGAAATAGACCTATCCGTGTTGGATGTGATTATGATGAGTTAAAAAAAGACTGTGCTTTAAAAAAAGAAAAAAGAAAAATATCATGAATATCATTGGTGCTCTCGTTTGGAAGTTTGAAT
>NW_018455794.1:0-423 GCF_002113885.1 Mizuhopecten yessoensis
TCTGCCCGTTCCTGCCCGTTCCTGTAAATCGTCGAACCCCTAAAATACTACCACATATACACCTATCTTGGTTCCATTCTTTTTTTATTTTCCATCAGTTCCACAACAGTGATTTATTTAATTTTCTCTGTGTTGATGTTAAATGTCAGTGGTGATATTTTATAATCTATAAGGAACAGTGAGAACCCCCCCCCCCCCCCCCCCNCTCCTCCTGGCTCTGACCTGCAGCGTTTGCTGGACAGGTCATGCACCTTAACTACAGCACATATTTTCCTCTTTTTAAAAAAAGGACTCTGGGTACTAACTTTCTATTCCTGCATTTACCCCTGCTACTTATAATTACGGTACCTACCCTACATTTTTCCAACTTGTTACAGGAGCAGAGCTGCCAACCTTAGAGATTAAGAAATAGTAATCTGCGAT
>NW_018455795.1:0-423 GCF_002113885.1 Mizuhopecten yessoensis
AAAGACGAAGGTCATTCATTTGAACTAACTTCAATTTCAATTTCAATTTCGAAGAAAAAATGGCTGTCAATGTGTGCAGTCAAAAGCACTTCAATTAAAAAAAAAACGAAGTAGAGTCCATATTGTATCGAGAACGGACATGACATCTAGTCAAGTGAGTGAGAAATGAATCAACTGAAATAAAGGTATGATTATTTTCTCTGACAAACATGTATAACTCTCACAATCGCTGTCGCCAGATTTTTGACGAAAATCCCCACATTTTAAAGAGCAGTCGATAGCTGACCATGAACAGGCGACCGATCAGATTTTTTAGCCTGCGATTATGGTCAGTTTCAGCGGACTACCGTCTTATCAGAAGACCAAGCAAGAGAAGAATTTTTCTCCTTAGAGGGACTTCTCCTGTCAAGTTTGTCATGTGCT
>NW_018455796.1:0-423 GCF_002113885.1 Mizuhopecten yessoensis
ACAGGTGGTGACGCTGTACTACAATCATGTACAGCATTACAGCACGATTATCGGTTTGCAACAGGTGGTGACGCAGTACTACGATCATGTATAGCATTACAACACAATTATCGGTTTGTAACAGGTGGTGACGCTGTACTACGATCATGTACATCATTACAGCACAATTATCGGTTTGTTACAGGTGGTGACGCAGTACTACAATCATGTACATCATTACAATACAAGTATCGGTTTGTAACAGGTGGTGACGCAGTACTACGATCATGTACAGCATTACAGCACGATTATAGGTTTGGTACAGGTGGTGACGCGGTACTTGGGTCCTGTTCATCATTACAGCACAATTATCGGTTTGATACAGGTGGTGACGCTTTACTACAATCATGTACAGCATTACTGCACAATTATCGGTTTGTTACA
>NW_018455797.1:0-423 GCF_002113885.1 Mizuhopecten yessoensis
ACTGCAAAACGTACCACTGCATCAGTTACAATCGTGGAGAGTTCCACTCAAAGGTTTGTTGACTAAGGTGGAGCAATCAAATAGTCTTTCTTTTTTAGAGGTACTCCCCTTGTCAATATTTTAATGGGCTTTACGGCTAATAAATTGGACACCATTTTTGTTCCTTTGCAGGTCTACATCCTTGTTGGCAAAGTTGAAAAGCGTTAGCTTTGTGATATAATATTCCCGACTTCGACTCCATCTTATTTTCCTTTTTTTGTTTTACTTTTTTTAATTTTCAGATTGTAAAAGACACGTACGGCAACGTGTGATTTTTTATGAAACACTACTTTCGAAAAGGGCTGAAACAAATATTGAACAATGGCGAAAATGCTATTTTTATACTTCAAAATGATGGCTGGCTCCCTTTAATTAATAAAACAA
>NW_018455798.1:0-423 GCF_002113885.1 Mizuhopecten yessoensis
ATGTGTTGTGTTAAAATCAAATGAATATTAAAAAAAGTATTAAAAGAAAAATCTCACAAAGCCTCAATAAAGTGTGACATATTTTAATTAATTTATTACAATTATTTCTCTTTATCAGTCGTAAGGAAGATTAAATTAAACCTGTACTTTGACAATTTATGTTATAAGCAGTTCATGTCTATTTGAAAAACAAGCATTTTGAATTGTATTGATGGTTTTCATTTCAATGTCCCCAAAAATCTTCTTTGTACACAGTAGAGCCTAAGGTGTTAATACGCAAATATGAAATATTTTTTTATCTCCCATTACTTCCCTTATATCTTCAATATTACAAAAGTTGCAACTAAAACACAAATATGAGTCACACCGAATCTTAAGACACTTACAATAAATGGTGAGATAGCGGTTCTCTCCGACACGAGA
>NW_018455799.1:0-423 GCF_002113885.1 Mizuhopecten yessoensis
ACAAGTGCGCTATCCATTTTGCCATCAGACCAACCACTGAAATAGATTTGTATTTGTATATTTGTACTCTTAAAGATAGACACTGACGGTTTATTTCAGACTACCTTTCAAACATCTATGTAGATCTAACTAGTTTTCTTCGCTCTTTAACACAACCTTTATGTATGTGACGACTTATGCACTGTATGATATCTTACGAGTCGTTCATTACAAATTTGAAATCTGAAGTTTTTACCTGAAATGAAAATGCCTTTAAATATTAAAAAAAATATCAAAAGCAAAACAAATTCAATTTTTGAAAATGAAATTTAAAATGATAACAATTCGTCAAACCACCTTCTGATTTCAAAAGCAATATTCTATTAACATAAAAAATGTCAATTTAAAAATCGTAGAGGACAGCATTAGAGCCAATGTATTGCA
>NW_018455800.1:0-423 GCF_002113885.1 Mizuhopecten yessoensis
TATAACATACACCTTGTGTACCTGTACTGGTATAACACACACCTTTTGTACATGTACTGGTATAACACACACCCTGTGTACCTGTATTGGTATAACACACATTGTGTAGCTTTACTGGTATAACACACACATTGTGTACTTGTACTGTTATAACACACACTTTGTGTACCTGTACTGGTATAAAACACACCTTGTGTACCTGTATTGGTATAACACACATTGTGTATCTTTACTGGTATAACACACACATTGTGTACTTGAACTGTTATAACACACACCTTGTGTATCTGTACTGGTATAACACACACATTGTGTACCTGTACTGATATAACACACACCATGTGTACTTGTACTGATATAACACACACCTTGTGTACATGTACTGGTATAACACACTCCTTGTGTACCTGTACTGGTATAACA
>NW_018455801.1:0-423 GCF_002113885.1 Mizuhopecten yessoensis
TTCTATCTATTTTGCTGAATTTTACTTTCCAGTTCAAGTAATTATTTTCGTTTATTGCAGTTTTATTGATAATGTGAACTTGATTTTTTGAGTATGAAAGAATTCGTAATGCACTTTTCGCAATGGTATAGACAATTTTAAAATCTTTTCGGTTTTAAAATTGTTGGTATTTTGCCACAAGATGTGTACTACACTTGCTACGAGTTCGTGGCTACACATCAAATAAGTTGGTAAGCGATGCATGAAAATAACATTTTTATATGTAAAAAGAAATAAAAAAAACTTGGATATATCATTTTGGTTCAAAAACCTCAGCAAAGCATCGGGTTTTACCAAATTTGAAAGATCCTCTGGTGGCGTCACATTTAGAGGACAGCGTTATAGTATGACGTCACAATCGAAAGCCCGTCAGAACGTCGTTTG
>NW_018455802.1:0-423 GCF_002113885.1 Mizuhopecten yessoensis
GTTTTTTTATATGTAGTGTAAAACGTAAGGTCTTAATTGAACCCCCTCCATAGTATTACGTGTGATTATCCACTACCGTACAATACACGTACAATACATTCATGCGAGAAAACAATGTTACTTTAGAAGTTAAGTATCATTATTGAGAAGTGAAATTACAGTTAAGTTTATTTTTTTTGCATTATGAAATTTTCCTATTTTGAATTTTTAAATTATTCGTGGTTTAAGTATTCCAGTGTGCAGAATTCCGCAGTTAAAATTAATTTCGGGCCGATTTAAAGTAAAATAAGTGGATATTTTCACATCACAAAATACCGGATTTGCAGCACGTATAACATTTAAAGTACTCACCATTGCTTGCAAGGTGTACTCTTACCAAAGTATCATTACACACTCGCTCGTGACAATGGGTCGAGCAGGAAT
>NW_018455803.1:0-423 GCF_002113885.1 Mizuhopecten yessoensis
TATATGCTATAAATATAAGAAATTAATAGTTAATATTGAATATTATATATAGCATATAATATGTGCTCAGCACCTGTGGTTTGTAGTTTTTCCTACAATCAATAACCTCATAATTCACTTTGGACATAACGGAAGGTGGGGTTGGATGGGGTACCTACCTGTAGTACTAAACAGGTAGCTTAGTTATAAAGAACGACCTTCAATGATCGGAGGTCTAGAATTCGAACCTCTGATTGGCCCTGAACACTAGCGTGCTTTTCAAAATTCATCAATTTCATATTTTTTTTATATGTTTGTGATAACAGAACGTTATGTGTTTTGGTGTACAAATGATTTAGTAATGCTATTGTCATGCAGGAAAAATGATCTAGCTCTTTCCCGAACGAATTAATGAATATTCAGATATACACCCGCGTAAAAACT
>NW_018455804.1:0-423 GCF_002113885.1 Mizuhopecten yessoensis
CTGGAGATCACTTGACATAGGTTAAGCATTTGAAGGGAGAAAACTCTATTACCAATCACACGCTAAAGTATCTTGGTTTTCGTTTTCACCGTTTCAGTGTACACGGTGAGAGCTCAAGGGGGTCATGTGGCCTGCACTGAGGACAGCGATTGTACTGCTGACTGCCCTACCCATCACGGTTTCAGTCTAGCTAACGTGTGTCAACACGGCAACTGTCACTGCCACTCTGTCCACGCATGCACTGCTGACAGCGACTGTTCATGTTCAACCGAATTCACAGCAAGTTGCGACCACGGCCACTGTCACTGTACGTTTGAGACGTTGTATATAAACTATTATAATTTAAATGCTTAAAGAGGTATCTTCTATTTTTCTATGAAAAGTCATTTTCGCTTTGTTTTGTTGATGTTTGAATCACATATG
>NW_018455805.1:0-423 GCF_002113885.1 Mizuhopecten yessoensis
AATAATGTCCATGTTGGTGAATCATTCGAAATGATAAAGACATTTTATGTCACTATTTGAACTTTGCCATTTAAAGCTTTGACAATCAACATGTTGACTCACAAACCTTAACTCTGTAAAATATACCTGATATTCATTTCTTTTGAAAGATAACAAGTAGAAGAAACCTCTGACTTACATTAATCGTCTTCTTGATTTCAATCGGACAGGTGAAAATATTGCGAAAATGTTTGGTATTTTCGCCGTTTATATGCCCTATACGGGCATGTCCTATGATGAAGACGGTATGGATGATGATAGGAATTTAATTTTTGCGAAATATTTAGAGATTGACAATACAAATATGACGAAGGAAACTGGTAATTTGAATAACCCATCAAAACAGCTGCTACACACATCCGTTTCAAGCAATTGTCAAAAAAA
>NW_018455806.1:0-423 GCF_002113885.1 Mizuhopecten yessoensis
CTATATACAGAGTACCCAGGTATATACATATATACAGTGTAACCAGGTCTATACCTATAGACAGAGTACCCAGGTCTTTACATATATGCAGAGTACCCAGGTATATAACTATACACTGTGTAACCAGGTATATACCTATATACAGTGTAACCAGGTATATACCTATATACAGAGTATCCAGGTCGATACCCATATACAGAGTACCCAGGTATTTACCTATATACATAATATTAAGGTATATACCTATATACAGAGTACCCAGGTCTATACATATATACAGTGTACCAAGGTATATACCTATACACAGAGTACCCAGGTATATACTTTCACACAGAGTACCCAGGTATATACCTATATACAGTTTACACAGTTATATAACTATATACAGTGTACCAAGGTATATACCTTCACACAGAGTACCCA
>NW_018455807.1:0-423 GCF_002113885.1 Mizuhopecten yessoensis
CAGTCATCTTTTACATCATAAGGCTCAGGTGTGATATTGCCTCATCTCAGCAAAAGGGTGGCAGTAGCACCGATAACAGTGTGCAAAAATAAACTAGCAACAGTAGAAAATATATTTTATTGAAAAAAATGAAGAGCCACCACACTAAGTCTTAAGTAGAGAGATTCAGGAACTTCAGGTACATCACAGGATGTCTATTACATTGAAGACATCCCACTTCTGACACCAAATTTGTAGCAGGCCTGGCCATGGTCTTCTGAAGTCATCAATTAGTTACTTCACCAGCACAATAAAAACAGTTCACTAGTTTATATTACACATCAATGTCAATCATGTCTGTACAGGGGTGCTGCAACACTCTCGTACATCATGTTCTTATACTGATACTGTCGGACGTCAGTGTGGTGGGAGGCAGTAATGTAC
>NW_018455808.1:0-423 GCF_002113885.1 Mizuhopecten yessoensis
ACCTATGAAACTGAGAAACACTATTTTGCATGCATGAATTTTATGTTTTTTAATTTTCAATGTTGCATAATATACGTATCAAGTATACGTAGCAGCATCTAAAAACTCTGTCCATCATTAAATTGTCAATATAATTAAGTCTCTCACTGGTTCGGGGCATATCTTCTATACTATTTCACCTTGAGTAACTAGATTTGGCGTTCAATTGCAAGGACATCTATAGAATGCAAGAAGTATGTATCAGGTAACTAAAAATCCTAACAGTAGGTTCATCCTGACATAAGTGTACTTTTTGTAAAATATGGAAATCATTACTATTTGGGAATGTGGATTGATTTGCAATACATATACTTTGCCTTGTTAATTCATTACAAGTAGTATGTCAATAGACAATGTATAGCTAATTGGAGTTGAAATGTTATT
>NW_018455809.1:0-423 GCF_002113885.1 Mizuhopecten yessoensis
CCTTGGGGAACATGTTATGTTGGTTTTGACATTGGACCTCATGTTAGATTACCGGAGACATACTTTTTACGCTTTATAGTAGAATAAACTGTACATATTTCTGCAAATTAATTAGCAATCTTTTTATTCTAAATGACAAAAATCATAAATCAAACATTTACATCACTTGAGGATAAGTTCTGAGACACAATTACATTATTTTTTGTAAAAGGATGAAATTTTATAACAGAAAAATACAAAACAGTAGTTCGTAGTTCGATAAATACATCGCCTCCCTTTGAATCTTGCCGCGTGGCCCGTAGTTTATCAGTAGTTTAAACATTGCTGTAAAGATCTACATCCGGTATTGTTTCAATGCCCCTCAGCCTTAGTTGAAACCTATATATCCTCCAATGAACCGTATGTCATCAGTAAAACAATGGA
>NW_018455810.1:0-423 GCF_002113885.1 Mizuhopecten yessoensis
TGGTAAGTGTTAGGCAATAGTTAGATATGACATCAGTCGTTATGTATTTCCTCTGTACAACTGGCCATGTTAGGTAATTATTATCTGAGTCAATAATATTAAGTCAATCTGACCAACATTTGGATTGGGAACCTTCCCCAGTGGCGGATCCAGAGACCTATTAGGCGGGGTGGGGGGTCAAAATGTCCAGGGTGTGTGTGTGTGTGTGTTCCATGTGGAGAAAAAAATGAAGAAAATGGTGAAAATACACCATTGTAAAAGAAAATATCAGGTGTGTGTGTGTGTGTGTGTGTGTTCCTGAAGACCCCCCACCCCCACCCCACCCCAACACATGGATCCGCCACTGTTCCCTTATCACTTAAATGTGCCAACCTAATAAATATACTACGTTTATATACTAAGCCTAAATGCACTTCATCATTA
>NW_018455811.1:0-423 GCF_002113885.1 Mizuhopecten yessoensis
AAGGAACGCTCAGGATGACTTTTATCATGATTGATTTTCTGTCCAAATAATTGGGAAATATAGACTACAAAGTCAAAAGGCAAGGGAATCACTATTACGGAGAATTGATACGAACAGCAGGCCATCCTAATTTGAGGGTCATCGAACCAAAGGAAGGAACGCATTAAAGACTAAGGAATGATCATCCAAATAATATTGCAATTATATTACAACAACCTATGAAAAGTTGAACAAGTCAGCGAAAACACCTACCTGTAAATCAGGTCATAACTCACCCCAAAGAGTTGAGAATATTGCAGATGGCCAACTTTTCGCCGACGGTTGTCATCCATAATTCTTTCGTTTTTGTTAGTCCTGGGTATTTCCGGTCTATTGCGTCGTTAGTGAGTACGGGGGATTTCGAACGGTTCGGACATTTTTTGC
>NW_018455812.1:0-423 GCF_002113885.1 Mizuhopecten yessoensis
CAACTTTCTTAAAAATATATTTTTGTAGTTGATAGTAAATGGCCATCCGATCAATTTGATATATTTATTGTTTCTGAAACATTTCCCGTTAATGTCATATGAGGTGTTCATTATTGCCTTTGAACTTTCTGAAAAGCCGACAATATTATTAATAAACTTCAACGATCTTCTTCTCCAGTTCTGCCTTTGCAATATCAATCAATATTGGAACATGTATTCCTCTGGGGGCCCTAATTACTAACTTATGTCAATTTTTGGAGTGATCATCATTTCAAGATGGCCACCACAGGCTCTGATTGGTTAACAGCCTATTTCGTTAAAGATATCAAGCACAAAGTTGATCTTTCAATATGATATTAAGATTTACAACAGCAAACTTTTTCTCTCATATTATTTTAGCAAAAAATGTCAACATTCGGTTTT
>NW_018455813.1:0-423 GCF_002113885.1 Mizuhopecten yessoensis
GGTCATTTCTAGTCGCTAACTCGGGACGCGCGGTTCACACCAAACTTTGACTATGAATGTGGAGGGGGAGGCTATCAACCCCGGTATCAACGAGGCGATAGCAGAAAAAGTGAAGGATGCGGTTGCCAATACACAGAACCAAGTCCCTTCCCCTTTGGACCGGCCTATATCAAGCAAGCTGGACGTTTTTGAATTAAAAAATTCCAGTAATTCTAAAGCACAGATATCGAAATTACAGCAAAATATTGCGAGTGTGGATTCGCACAAATTCAGCAAAAAGAGTTTCGAGGACCAGTATAGGTTCAACACGAAGCTTCGAATACGAGGTCAGGTCCAGAAGCAGTGGAGACCATAGTTTCGGAGGGCGTGGATATGATTGACTATAGGCAAAAGTTGGTCAAGCTGGCCGACACGTCGGAGGCA
>NW_018455814.1:0-423 GCF_002113885.1 Mizuhopecten yessoensis
AAGGTCACCTGGTCTAGAGGACCGACCCTTGTGTAAGGTCACCTGATTCAGAGGGCCGACTGAGCTTATATTTATACCAGGTGCACATGTTCTCTGTTATAATTATCAACTTTTCTTTTAAAAAGCTTGCAGTCCAAAACGTCTGAAGAGAGTTCTTTTTTTTACTAAATTTGGCGTGAAGCAAACTTCAGATCTAGGGGAATTTAATATTGTGTAAATGAAGGGTGTCAACGAGAAATCTAACAAAACCTTTAATATCAAGTTGTTTAAAACAATTAAAATTCTTGTCTATTAAAAATAATTAAAAAAAACGAGGTGAGCACTACAGGCCTGGTTCACCTCTTGTTGTTGTTAATGTGGAGCAGTAAAGTCTGATGCTTTACAGTCGTATCAGTATACTTGTGGGCTACAGCTATCCGAGTA
>NW_018455815.1:0-423 GCF_002113885.1 Mizuhopecten yessoensis
CATACACAGCAAAGATTGATAACTATTTACTTACATTCATATTGCGATTCAATTAATTAGTCTCATTTATACATAATGGAAAGATGTTAATTGTATTTTACAATATACAATTTATTACTAGAAATATGACTTAACATCTATTTTCCATTTAAGAATAAAAAAGATAGCTACGGTTAAATTTATTAAATCAACACACATCAAGAACAAAGCATTTACTACATTTATAAAAGATATGGATATATCACTCCATTACACAATTACTTCTCACTTGATGAAAGTGACTTTAACCAAATAAACATATACATATACACACTCACCCTACGATATATTGCAGGGGTTAACACAAGGCTTATGGATCCCCGACCGTTCGCCTAAAAATGTAATGGGGCATTGTTTTTTTACGGCATCGCTTTTGCATAAGCA
>NW_018455816.1:0-423 GCF_002113885.1 Mizuhopecten yessoensis
ATATGTAACTATTAATAATAAAAGAAAATTGTTTGTTATGTGTTATTTTATATTCACTTACCACATCTATCAGACTGCACACGCATTTCGAATTAATTCTGATGTAATATATTTGACACTAGTGTTTTCGAGAGTAATGATTTTTTTCAACCATTAGTAAATAGTAAGCCTATCTTAATATATATAACTCAAGTAAATATATAAAAAACGGATTATTTACAAATCACTTGTATTAAAACTTCATTGTAAAAGATGGATTTCATTAAGGCTGTCAAAGTGATATTAGTATTAAACTCTTTACTCTTAAATTCGTCTGTACAAAAATATTACATTCAATTTTATCACAAAGAAAAACTGCAGACATCTACATATTTACACATTTGCTTTGCATACTTGTATCAATGACAAATCAATTTTCAATTG
>NW_018455817.1:0-423 GCF_002113885.1 Mizuhopecten yessoensis
TAATCTCCTTTACACAATCCCTGTGGAAATCCACTTTTATTGATGATCTCTTTTCTTTTAGAAATTGTTACGCCGCCGTATCAGCCAATCAAAAGCGACGTTACAAACGGTGACTTCTTTTTTTACGTTATTGGCTGAAAACATATTTTTTAAGCGAATCAAAATGCTTGTTACCAGCAAGATTACATTACTAACCGATGTGATAGATTTGGTATGTAGGGTTGTCATCGGTAAGCCGGTTAACCGGTTACTCGGGCGAAAACCACGAATCGATTACCAAAATTCTTAACCGAAAAGTCAGTTATTTACTTACCCCTTTTTGGAGCCCCATGTTTCCCTGGCCTATCTGCATTTGTATAGGTGCGACCAAAATTGGAAAGTTTTGTAATAAAAACAGTGAACAGGGATTACATGTTAGTGTTA
>NW_018455818.1:0-423 GCF_002113885.1 Mizuhopecten yessoensis
GAAGATTTCTTCATTCTTGACACCGACGCCTCAAACACCATGACTGGAGGGGAGCTTAGTCAGACACATGATGAATAGGGTTGTAAAAATAGATTCGCTAGTAAGATACTTAGCCCAACACTAAGGAAGTACTGTACCACCCGGCGAGAGCTACTGGCCATTGTCACTTTCACCCGGCAATATAGTCACTATCTTTCTAGGTCGGCGGTTTATTGTACGGACAGACCATAACAGTCTGACATGGCTTCTCAGCTTCAAACATATTTAGGGACAGCTGGCCCGATGGATTGAGGAGTTGTTGCAGTATGTTGCAGTATGGTCATAGTATATAGGGCTAGTAAGCAACATTGTAATGCGGATGCATTATCCCGGACGCCGAATAACTTACCAGATTGCAATAACTACCTACCTGGGGTCAGTCTG
>NW_018455819.1:0-423 GCF_002113885.1 Mizuhopecten yessoensis
CACGTCTTTTTCTGTAGAAATATCCATCGCTAGCTTTTTTTCTTTCTCTCTTTTAATACCTTTGGTATTGATTATAGGACATGCAGACAACAGATCCACAGTTCCAATTACTCAATTTAACAGGGCACAGTTTGTTATGTATTGTACATAATAAATGTGCTCGGCCTCCAGCATCAATTTATATTCATATATTACGTGAGGTCCGATATATGCCATTAGGCTCATGACAAGTTTACGACGTGTGGATGGGTTGTTGATTACAGGGCTGATTTGGATTTTTGTATGTCAGGCAAGCTACGAAGTGATAGGAATCTACATCCCAGTCTGACAATCTAAGGTAGGACGTGAAATTATTCAACATTCTTAAAAAGCTACTTTATATTAGCTGCTGTAGGGTATTAGATGCTGTGGTACAGTTTACTT
>NW_018455820.1:0-423 GCF_002113885.1 Mizuhopecten yessoensis
ACAGGTTGCAGTGTTGAACACGTTTGACCAATGTTGGACGTTAGAATATTGAACACTTTTGACCAATGTTACAGGTTGCAATGTTGAACATTTTTGACCAATGTTGGAGGTATTTTTATTTAGAATTTAGAATACGTAACTTAATGTTAACTTAACCGGCCGATCTGGAAAATATATCATATGATTCTTACTTCGAAAGTTAGAAGTAGTAGGTATACTCGTCGTTGTTGTAGTTGATGCTAGCGTTATGGGTTGTGGTAAAGTTGTGGAAGGTCTTTTATTATTGCAAAAGTTATCTTTGCAACACCCTGAGCCTATTGCTGAAAACTGTCTCTTTCCCACTACGCCGTCCACAGGAATGTGTAGAAAGGAACCTTGACAGTCCTGTAGGAAAATAATTCAGTGTAAGATTGAAAAAGAATG
>NW_018455821.1:0-423 GCF_002113885.1 Mizuhopecten yessoensis
AGAATCAAGGTAAAAGCGATTTAAGTTTCAAGTGGATATACATGACCAGTGTAGGCTATTCTATTGTAGTGAATACGATTGTGCCTACTCTTTCCGTAAGCATAATGTACAACAACAGACATCATTAGTGAGACAAAAACAGAAAACAGGTTTTGCAGAAAATATGTTAACCTTCCGGGTCACATATTTTTGTTTTTGTTTTGTTTTCAGTAATTAGTTTTGGCACAAAATGCCTATCACATGGTTGTTTGTTAGAATGCGTTGAAAAACTGTTCTTAATACTGTAGTAAATTGGGACGTTTTCAATATGTAATTTCAGCGTCATTTGAAAATTATCATATTAGTATATGTGCAATTGTTTTTAAGTATACCTTTTAATATATACAATGCATATTTTTCATGTCTGAATACTTGGTGCTCAGC
>NW_018455822.1:0-423 GCF_002113885.1 Mizuhopecten yessoensis
TGCAAATTGTTGAGAACGATTCTAGAGAAAAATGTCCCATTGGCCTGTACCGCTCAGCTGTTGTTCAATGTTTTTGGCAAATATATACAGTATGTGTGACCATCAAAGTGAGTCAAGCTTAAAAGTATTGATACAAAGACTGCAAGCAAGTTAACGAATCTGGGTAAATATCATTACTTTTAAATTATTTTATTCGCGTGACTTTCACATCTGGTTCGAAGTTATCCATTTGAACAAACTTAGTAACACGTATCTAAGCAAACTGCGGGCTAACTATCACTGCAATAGGCCATACAAAAGTTAAGTTTTTCACACATTAAACCCTACGATGAAGAGCGTGAGTCAAGGTAATTTTTCCGACACACTGGATAATCCTTCATCACAGCACGCTACAGTCAAAATACCGTTACTCCTGATCAAATA
>NW_018455823.1:0-423 GCF_002113885.1 Mizuhopecten yessoensis
ATGTCAACTTATTAATGATATAAAACAAAGCTGTTTAGGTTAAAGCTTACGAAGGATGATTCACAACCAATATCATAACGCTTAAGACTTGCTGGTGTAAGGTACTCGGTCACAACGCACTCCTGAAATACAATATCGGCAACATTAGGATGTCATTCAATTAATTGAAAAACGATGATTGATTGTATAATTGTTTATATATAATCTTTAAGGAACCCCGTACCACTGCCACTGTAACAACGCATTGGAAACTGATTTGCTTGCATGATTATAGCTTTGACAAAGTATTCTTGAAAAACCAATTATACCCTAGGTGCGGTACTTTATAAAAAGAAAATAGCAATGAATAAACAAAATATAATCAACAACAGTGATCTGAATGCGAAAACCCACCATTGGGGCTAGACTGGGATTTGAACTCTT
>NW_018455824.1:0-423 GCF_002113885.1 Mizuhopecten yessoensis
TTGTTTCTTATCTTAGAAAGTAACGGTATTTTTATAATACAGGTCCTGATAGTAGACATATATCTTGGTATTATTTTAAATGTACTGTCTATACATTTGCAATTTATGATCTGAAAGATAATTGATGGTACTTATTTAAGGTTGATATTCTTTTATAGATTTCACGGTAAACCTCATAAATTTGTCATCTTAATCCGAGAAAATAGCGACACTCCTTGTTCGTTGTCTCAGGACAGACATATACGTCAGTTTATAGCTTTAGTGTTGTCTTTCTTAATTTAAAATAATATTTGAGCGATTAACGACTCTCTTTCTCCGTAAGAACTACAGTGACATACGTGTTGATATTAAGTTTCGTTGTTCCATATTCAAATCGGAAGTCTTATGTAAATGCAATACAATACATACAATATATCTATTTAA
>NW_018455825.1:0-423 GCF_002113885.1 Mizuhopecten yessoensis
ACTGTACTAATTAATGGATATCTCAAGAGCAGACAACTACATACTATACCAACTAATGGACATCTCGAGGGCAGACAATCACATACTATACCAATTAATGGACATCACAAGGACAGACAACCACATACTATACCAGTTAATGGATATCTCAAGGGCAGACAACCACATACTATACCAGTTAATGGATATCTCAAAAGCAGACAACCACATACTATACCAGTCAATGGATATCACAAGGGCAGCCAACCATATACTATACCAATCAATGAATATCTCAAAAGCAGACAACCATATACTATACCAATCAATGGATATCTTAAGGGCAGGCAACTACACACTATAACAGTTAATGGATATCTCAAAAGCAGACAACCACATACTATACCAATTAATGGATACCTCAAGGGCAGACAACCACATACT
>NW_018455826.1:0-423 GCF_002113885.1 Mizuhopecten yessoensis
ATATTTCCCTATCATACACCTCCAGGCATGAATGAGTCTTATGGCACATCCTTTTGGTAATAGAGAATTCTTCAATTTTTATATTTTCCCTCTTGCCATGAAATCAAATAGGCAAAAATGCAAAATTTGCCGTTTCCGGATCATTTCTAAGAAAATATTTGAGATAATAATACAAAACGTTTTTAAAAACATGAATCCAATAGTCTAGAAGTGCTTTTTGCTATTAGCATTTTTGCATTATTGACAAAAGTCCTGTTACTATAAAACAAATAGCAAGAAACGCAATATATGAAATAATACTATGAAAAAGAGGTTAAAAAAGCATATGACAATTTGATGACCATATTTTAAAAACCGTTTCACTTCATTCAACTTTATATACATTCAACCCTATTGGTTTAGTTACACCTTCAGCTGTCGGTG
>NW_018455827.1:0-423 GCF_002113885.1 Mizuhopecten yessoensis
TATCTATTCATAACATAAACAGCATTTCTGCCGATTCCATTTCAGTTTTATCAAACTTTGTACCGGCTATCAGGAAGAATACATGCACCGTACTAACTGAAAGGAGGGCTGTTTTCTCATTTGAATACTTCCCACCTGCAATAATGCTTCCGTAACTTACTATTCCTTGCGCTAGCTTTTGACCATTTGGCAACCTTTCGCTTCGTAGCTGACGCGATAACGGTTTTCACTCCCTAACACTTCCCATGGCCAGTCATTCTGTTTACAATGAAATGGCGTGCTATGCGCATGCTTTAGCAACCTTGATACAGAGGAGATCTCTGATCAACGCGTTGGTCAGACAGGTTGAATTCCAGACATTTATCTTATAATAATTATTTTTTATTAATAGATATCACTCGATATGTTTATGAAGTATTTGAA
>NW_018455828.1:0-423 GCF_002113885.1 Mizuhopecten yessoensis
ATACCCACGGAAGGTGGTATAGGGTCTCGTGTCTTCGGGAGCGAAAACTTTATTAAAGGAGGAAACAATGTAGCGGAACTAGATTGGGGCGACCAAGCAGGTAGCTAAATTGGTAGAGCGTCCGTCTAGAGTTCAGAGGGTTCTGTGTTCAAACCCCGGTGGACAATCCTTCTGTGAAACACGTGAACATTCCTTGCCTGTGGTACACGTGTACTTTTTTTGTCTATGATACACGTAAACATTACTTGTCTGTGATACACGGGGTCATTCCTTGTCTGTGATACACGTGAATATTTCTCGCTGTGAGGCACGTGAATATTCTTTGTTTATGTACAGGTGATCATTTCTTGATTGATGTACACGTGAACGATCCTTGTATGTTTGTTATACACGTGAACACTCATATATGACTATCCCCCCCCC
>NW_018455829.1:0-423 GCF_002113885.1 Mizuhopecten yessoensis
GGGCCGTAAGGCTGAAAGTGAATAAACAATACAATACAATACGTCACTGACAGCTAATCAACACGAGTTAGAAACAGTAATGTCATGATATAGCATTTGTGTTATGGTATGTTGGTTGTCATTTGTTGTATATTAACACCTTGGTATCACGACAAATGTTGGATTATATACGAACAGTTTAATTCCCTGTAAACATAAATAGAGAGGATCTGTCATAAGTGTCCCTTCATATTAGATTTATGTTTCAAGTTTTGTATTTTTCATGTTTGCGAGCCTCTGGCGAAACGCGTATCATTTATCTAATATGAAGGGAAACGAATGACAGATTCTTTTATCATATAATACAAACGTAAACTGTATAATGGGTCTCGCCCACGTTTTTTTCGCTGTCAGGGGGCGCCACTGCACTAGCGGGTATAACTT
>NW_018455830.1:0-423 GCF_002113885.1 Mizuhopecten yessoensis
GCAAGCTGTGCTACCAACAGCTGTTTCATAGGCCAGACTTTCCTTTTCGATGAAGGCTCCTGTTTATAAAGATTGTTATGACGAATATTTTATAAATTTATATAGCAAAAATAGACATTAACTTGATGTTGAAAGATCACTTTTTAACATACTAAAATGCACTGTAACAAAAAAGGCATAAATGGTTAAAAATAATAGCATTTAACATTCGGAGAGACATATATGATAAATATACTCTTTTACATTATTTGTGTGTGAACAAATATAAAATATGGAGGTGACATAGGTATGAGGACTATTCAACCCCTGACGGATGGGTAAGCCTGAAAGCTTTGACATAGGGTGACTCTTGCTGTTTATTTTACTATTTTGTTATCTTTTTACAAAATGCAAATCATTAAACGGGTTCATTACGGTATATTT
>NW_018455831.1:0-423 GCF_002113885.1 Mizuhopecten yessoensis
TGAAGCCTGTTTTAAATACATCTAAAGTGAAATAAGAGACGCATGAGTACCTTAAAACCAATCTGAATGAACGGAACACTTCAAATAACGTGTTATGGTCGCAGAGATGAATGAAATGATACCCCCCCGGGCCCCCCTGTGATACCAATCACATACCATTGAATATTATGGTACTGTGATAAATGACGATTGAACTAGGCCATTTCCCTAGCGCGACGATACCACATTAGACACTATGGTAAAGTGTTGACGGAGGCTTAACTATTTCAAGGACCTTTTCCAATTTCGTTTTGAATGATCAAACTATTAATCCATGATTCATATTTAAATTTGGAAATTGAATATGGCCTTGGTGCATTGTGCTGTTAATCAGTCCCTGGACACGCAGTGGATGCCATCCTGGATTGAAATTTGGAGCATATG
>NW_018455832.1:0-423 GCF_002113885.1 Mizuhopecten yessoensis
CTTGAAAGTAGGTCAAGGTCATTTTAATGAGGAAACGTTATAGCAGTCCATCCCAGGTACCTACTGGCCAAATATCATGACCCCAAGTCATTCAGTTCTTCAGAAGAAGTCGATCAAAAGAAAATTTGATGCATGGACGACGGACGCCGCAGTAAGTCACGAGCTCACATGGCCCTTCAGGCCAGGTGAGCTAAAAACGAGACATACAAAAGAATTTATCATAATCAAGAAAACTCGGAACATGAACAGAGACGAGGCGGACACCAGCTGGGTCATCTGTATGACCTACAGGAGAGGGAGATAGATCTACACCCTACCAGTATTATATTCAATAATGTATACATTCTCCATTGATAGGCGAAATGTCTGGGGTCGAGCGAAATAAAATACACAATTTTGTAACATCGTTGTACAGGTAAACAA
>NW_018455833.1:0-423 GCF_002113885.1 Mizuhopecten yessoensis
ACTTTTGGAAACATGGACGCGACTTCATGATAAGATTGAAAGTCTCGTCAAACTGGACAAGTGTAAACTTCTGATTACAACGAGAAAACATGTTTACATGAAATGTCAGTCACTTTTGCATAAATGCCCTTCTTATAAGGAGAATCTTATCGACCTCTCCGGAGAGGAATATTGCCTGAACATGTTCGAAAAAAACAGACTCGTTGCCAGTTACTGTCAGGACCATGGCCTTTTCCCGGCACAATTAAGCATCACTAAAGAGTGTGCTTATGTACCCGGCTTCCCTCTTCTGTGTAAGATGTTTGGCAACGACAAACAAATGCAGGAATTAGACGTTTACTTCGATCAGACGCTTTCTGTCTTGTACAATCAGTTACAAATGTTGGCCACCACCGATGGTCACGCTTTCTGTGGCTTGGTACT
>NW_018455834.1:0-423 GCF_002113885.1 Mizuhopecten yessoensis
TCCGTGCGCACGAGTTACCAATCCGTCACACGAATTAACAATCCGCGCGCACAAGTTAACAATCCGTGCGCACCAGTTAACAATCCGTCACACGAATTAACAATCCGTGCGCACACCAATCCGTCACACGAATTAACAATCCGTGCGCACGAGTTACCAAACCGTCACACGAATTAACTAAAAGCCGTGTGTACCAGTTACCAGGAGCTATCTTTCTGTACTCATTAGCTATTCCCCAATTTATGAAAGTATCGCGAACTTGACTCTACTCAAGAAAATTATTGATCATTTATTTGCTATTGATTAGCACCAATATGTCAAAATATTTAGTGTTATTTATTGCATACAGTTGGTAATTTTATAAAACTGGAACATTTTGGTTTGCTATTTCTCATTCAAATTTGTTTCCATGTATAACTCATG
>NW_018455835.1:0-423 GCF_002113885.1 Mizuhopecten yessoensis
CTGGTGGCAGCGGCGGAATTGTTACAGAAAGTAACACGTTGGGATGATATTACAAAACGTAACAGTGATATCACCTTCTAAACCATTAACATAAACGTAAGAGATATTGTGATTGTATATGAAGTTAAATGTAACTGACGATGCTTCTAGTAATTAAAAGATAAATCAACTTATTTCTACAACAAATGTAAAACAATATTTATCAAGGTACAATAACTCTTGTTTGCCCGGATGGAAGTGCGCAATGGTGGTATTGTTTATAAAGGCTATAACAATGAAAATACAGATTTTAAGACATTCATCTAGCATCTCAATATAGAGCTTAGTAATCAGCTGCAGGGAGTCGCCATGTGGGAGGAAATCGGTATACCGTGCAGATCACCTCATTCCTTTTCACGTCCGATCGGGGAATCAAACTCCGGC
>NW_018455836.1:0-423 GCF_002113885.1 Mizuhopecten yessoensis
AAAGACAATGAGTTGTAATAAGAAATTTCACAAACATTTCTCTTTGTTATAATTGCCAATGCATACATGCACTTTATGAAAACATTTGAAAAGGGGTATTCGTCCCGTGAATATTCCTTTTTAAGAAAGGTTTGTCACATGGTCGGGGGAAGGGGTTTAGCCCCGTACCCATTTTACCGGAATCAATCATTCCAGTAATAGATATAATTCCTGGTGTCTATAAATAATGCCAAGATGCCAACTAATATTTCTTTATTTGAATATAACTGCTAAAGGGGGCCCCTTTGGAAACTTAACAGGGCTTTCCCGAACAACTCGAGTGGTCAAACTGGACATTTTGGAACGGACTATGAATATGGCGACAGCAAGGAAACATAATTGGCAATGCGGACAACACGTACATTGGAGGCACGGTAGTCTAGA
>NW_018455837.1:0-423 GCF_002113885.1 Mizuhopecten yessoensis
TCGACAAAACACACGCGGGCTACAATATCATTATTTTTCGAAATTGACATAGTAAGAGATTGATGTATTCATATTTTTCTATTGTTAAAAGTTGTATCCAGACAATCATGGTGCTTTGATCACATTACTTTCAACTATTTTAAGTCAAGACAACTTACTGTGACACTTCAACTGTCCAAAAAAAAATGTTAAAAAGGGGGAAGGCGGGGTCGAAACCTTTTCAAAATTCAGACGGTAACATTTGGATTTTACATTTTTTGCATTGTGAAGAGATTTTACAAAAAAATAAATGTGATTTTCCCCCTATATCTGATATATCGTTGTACAATCTTTTTCTCTAACAATTGAATTTCATTGCAATATTGAAAACGAATAGAAGTATTTCTGTAATATTTTTTTTTTTTTTTTTTTTTTTTTTTTTTT